>NC_079153.1:116956172-117257906 GCF_947563725.1 Argiope bruennichi
GACGTAATCGACTGTTGTAACCAATCACAAGTCTCCCCGCGATTTGTCGACTGCGCGTGTAAAAGAAGAAGACACGTGATTCAAAGCACTTCTATGGCTTTAGTTCGTTCGTGTATTAACTGGCGAAGTGGAAGTAGAGTATAGGACAGCGTGTTGTTGGAAAGTGCTTTTTTAATACTTTTCAGTTGGGAAAAAGTCTAAAATTCGATTTTAGAATTGTGAAAACATGCCGAGAGGTATTACTGAAAGTGTTTCCAAGGAATTTCTTGCGTTGAAAAATTTGGGAAAAAATTACGGTTCCATTCAAGAAAATAGTGTTGGTCATCTGTCAGGTAAGATTACATAATATTTTAGCATGCTTTTTACAGGATATTCTTAATGTTTTTGAGGTATTTTCACTTAATAAGTTGAATTATTTAATAAATTTTAACTTTTTCTCATGAAACTGAGAACATGAAATATAAGGCTCTGAAACAAATTTAAGAGAGCTACTGAAACAATTTGATTTATCGGAGATGACAGTAGGATCATTGAATAAGAAACATTTGAAAAAGATGATGTATTTGAGGTAAATAGTGGTAACAGGTATATATTATTTATTTAGGGTTTATTAATAATTTTGTCTACTTCACAGGATATATTTTTTTTATCGTGATGATGTGTTATGTTCAAGATATTTACATATTTTGGTCATCACTTCTGTAAGCAATTTATTGTTTGAAATTTTTAAAGAATTTTGGGCTATTTGAAATTTTTCTCAATTATGAAGATTTAAACTATGCATCAACTGGAACTCTTTAGCTATTACACTTGGATTTAAATTACGGAAGTTTGGAAGTTGCATTTTCTTCTTTCACTATTGCTTGGATAGTTTTCTTATACATATAAATAATAATAATAATAATAATGTAAATATTTATAATTATATTGATAAAAAGTTGATGCATTTTGAATTTGGCAAAAACGTTTCAAAAAATTTGTTTCTTTTTGATTTGTATTCGTTTTTTCTGTCTTCCAGTTTCGCTGTTCTTTTGAAATTTTATCTATAGGCAAAATATAGAACCCACAGAAAAATATTTGACTTAGAATGATAGTGTTAAAAAACTTATTCAATATGGGATACATTGAAAATATACTGTAAGATTAAGTGATCAAAACATTACTTCTTTTTACATGGCAAGTAAAATACATATGAATGTTTATAAGAAAAATAAAAGAAAAATGTAGATAAAAATGATCCTCTGAACGGCAGCTTGCCTTGTTTATTTTTCACTTTTATTGTGAGGTAAGAATGATTTGATTCTGTTTTTAGGCTTTCATTTAAACTTTTTAATATTTAATGGGTGAATTTTAATAGCGCATGTCTCGTAGTATTGTCAGTTATGATCGTGAATCTGTATAATTAAATATTTATCATGTAGAATGTTATAATTCTTGCAGAATTAAACGATGAATAGTTTACATTACAAATGCTTTGAAAAGCTAGACTATTGTTATCAAGGATATAAGACTTGGAAAGTTTTGTTTATGCTAAAAGAATTCCAAATAATTGATTTTAGCTTTAATATTTCATTTCATTTTACGGATGTTATTTGTTTGAATGGAAGAATATAAAAATGGAACTTTTTACAATGGAAAAAGAAGCAATAATATATGCTGTAAAGCATGTATATTGATATTCTTACCAGAAATTTATTTACGCTTTTCATATTTCAGACTTTAAGGTCATACGGCATTTATCCATTTCGATAGATGAAATCGTATTTTATTTATTTTAAGGAAGTAAATATAAGAAAAAACGAATTAAACTTACGACAAGGCTAGTACAAATATTATATGAAACATAGGGAAAAAAACTGTTGGAATTACAAAAATAAAAATTATAAATAAATCGAAAATTTTCGATTTTTAGAATCGAGTGGCCTTTTTGTTATCTTAACTTCAATTATTGGCATCAATTTGTTTTAAAAACATCCTCATTTTTTTACTTCAGAAAGCTATATTCTGTACATAGCAACACAAAATTATAAACTTATTTTTATAAAAAAGTTTCACTTTTTTGAAAAACTCGATTCTATTGATGCTTATGCTAAAAATGTAGAAAAAATAAACTACATTTTGATTTTATTGATAAAGAATGTTTCAAAAATTTTCTGTCCTAAAACTGACGACAGATTTGGATAGATAAAAAAAATTATTAGCATATTTCTGCGAGTACATGAATCGGAAAATGTTCATTTAAAATAAAAGAATAAGAGAATATTCATAAATCTTATGACAAAACTTTTAACACGTACTTCACCCTTTTCCTGTCAATTGTATATCTGCCCTTAGCATTGCGAAACGCTACCTGAAGCATTTCAGAAATTACATCTTGAAAAATAAAGCAAAATAAATTAAAACTAGTGATTTTTTTTGATAAAAATCTTGATTTTAATACGATCTATTGATGCAAAATTTAATTTCTATACGTTATTATAGCTTTCTTAATAAGCTAACCATTAATGGTCTTTTTGGATATCACAAATAGTTACTTTCTTTTGAATGCCCTATATTTAACCTATTTTTTTAATATATGAAAGGATTATATATGCATTTAAATCTATCATAATAAAACAAAGAAAACTCGTTGCTTCTCTACCGAAATATATAGCGTCATATTTTGAATTGGTTCGGAGCCATATACCTGTCTAATGAAGTTGCCAAGACAAACACAAAAGGGAACTGTGAAAGGGGCAAAAAGCATTTGCCTGTTGAAGAAAAACTATAATAGGGAGCAACAATTCATATGTTAGGAGAGTACAGATTATACAACTCTTATTTGATCTAACTATAAAACATGAAATCTTTTTTTCTTGTTTTTACATATCTCGCCATTTTCCCCAGATTAGTAAGTTTTAGTATTCATAATCTAGTGGAGAATGAATAGTATTTTCATTAGTTATTTAGTGGGTCGATTTTTTTTTTGCTGCTTATTAGTGTTATTGGAATTAAATTATGGAAAATTGGGTGCAGTATTATATTGTAAGCAATAGTGAAATGCACTAAAGGCATTTTAAGCAAAACTGAAAATATTATTGATATTTAACTACCATTGAAAGAAAAACAATACTCTTTTTCTACTGTCCAAATATCCTCATTTTAAAATTGCATCCAATTAGAATTTTTTGTAGACTCGCACCGATTAAAGACGTTATTTGAGGGCATATGTTAAATACTTTATCTAGTCTTTGCAGTTGGGAACCAAACAAGAATCTAAGGATTTCGGATTGAACCATTTCCATTTCTTTTCAAATCTACTTATTTTACTGTAATAATATTGCAGTTTATATTACATACTTAATATTTTCAACCATAATAATTCCCACGAAATCTCCTTTTCATTCTGCTTTTTCGAAGTTCAGACACATGATGGATTATAGACATACTAAGGCTTGCGGCACCAGACAGATCTTTTACAAACAACTGCTTGAAAATGTGTTTTTCTAATTAAATTTTATTGATGATTTCTCGTGTAAAAGATTATAAAAAATTTTAACAAATTTTCTGATGAACTTTACTTTTGTTATATCCTTTAAAAATTTATTAGATTAAATGCTGAGCATTTTTCATATACTTATGTTTTAGATTCACTGCATTTAACTTTTAAATTTCTTTTACTTTTTTGAGGTCCAGTTTCACAATATTAAAAGATTAAGTGTTTTTAATTTTAAGAAAAACCAAACGGAAATTTAAATTCCGAAGTTTTTAAAGTTTAGTGTTAATTTTATTCTTTGTTTTCTTAAGGTTTATTTTATTACATGTACTCTGTAATGAGGCGTATTTTACAGCATGCATTTTTTAACCCTTTGCACTCGGATAGTGCCTCTCACTCACCATTCAAGACGGTGCATCATTTTGACGTTTTATTTATTTTTTTAATCTTGATTTAAAAAAATACCTAACGAATGGTAAGACGATGTAGATTAATTTTTCGGTAGTATTCAACTTAAAACTATAATATTTTTTCTTCATAGCAATAAGCAAGTTCTTTTTAGCTGAATGATTTTGCATCAAGTTTTCCAAATGCAAAAAGTGAATAAATTTTTTTAACATGTAGAACAATTATTTTTTTATTACATTCCGAAAATAATTATGATAAATTTGGATGCTGTTTTGGTGATATAGTATTGAATTATTGTGAATAACTTAAAATCTTTAGGTGCTTGAAGATTTCTGTTGTGAAAGATGATTTGTAAGGATTACAACTGATAATTATATTTGTCCCAGTTTTATTACCAATCTATATAGTTGACTGCAATGTTATATAAAATTAGTTCCAATATAACATTGCGTGATAGTACTACTTGGGAGCTTAAGTGCTTAGACATCATTAAGACATTGGATAGAGGTTCTACACGCAAAATACTTTATATTTAGGGTTGATCATGTGCTTCTGGCGTTATTGTTTAGATACTACTTCAGTGATATCCAATAACTTACCGTCGAATTTTATAAATTAATGAAACTAACTCATTAATTATACATGCATTTTATTGGCTAATTTTATATAAATAAGTTTTTTTTTTTAGTTAGCCTTGAGCTATCTAAGTTCGTCTCATTTCTCTATGTGTGTAATTCTATATTACATCATAGATAAAAATCCGTAGAATTCTCATTAATTAACTTGGAAATGTTTTTGTATATTATCTTTGCAATTCTAGCTGTATATTTTTTTTTTGTCTTAATCGCAGGATTTGGAAATTTTGTTGTCTATAGCAGATGACTTAATTTGCTGTTTAAACAGAATTGTATTATTATTATAGCATTTAGAAAATGAATTTTCGTTAAAATGAAAGTTTGACCTTTTCTAAGTATTGTTTAAACAATGCAACAGTCCTTGTAAAATTCTTTAGGCCCGTTAATAAATGCCTGGATTTTGTATAATTTGACTAATTTCCCATATAAAATTGATTTTTAAGACATTATTTTCTGTAAATAAGGAAAGTTTATCCATTGAAAAAAATAGTATTTTGAATATTCGTAGCGTTTCTTTTTCCCCTTCATATTCACTGTAATTGCATCGATATATAGACGAACCAATCAAATTTAGATAGAACGAGAAATGTTTAAGCACCAAAACTTAATTTAATTTTTTATTTATTTTCATGATTTTGTGGATTTAGTAGAACCTCGTAGCTTTTTTATCCTTAGAAAAAGCAAATTAAAAAAAAATCTTCCGTGTTTAAGTCGGCGAAATACAGTTGGACGGCTGGATTCAGCCACCAGTATGTTTTTTAGTTTAATGTTACGTTTTCATCTAAACTACTGAAGTTAAAGCTATTTCCTATACACTGTTTCGAGAATATACGAGCAGCAATTATATATATATATATATATATATATATATATATATATATATATATATATATATATATATATATACTTATAGTACAATCGTCTTGCATCATTTATAAAAAAAATCGAGTTTTTCAATAATTCAGCCATTTTTGAGATTTTTCTTCACTTAAAGGATCCGAGTAGCAAAGGATTTGGCATCATGTTTTGTTGCTCGAGCCATGTAGTTATTAAATGCAATGAGTTGAAATTCTGTTGGCAAATCAGCCTCATCTTTATTTAAAAGACCAATCCCTTTCTCAGATCTTAAATGTTACCCATCTAAAAAAGTGGCAGCAGTAGTAAAATTTGCTAGGAAATTACGAATAGCATACCTTAAAATTACTTTCCAGATGGCCTGGCGCTTGAATTTGCCAACTAGATGTTATATATTGACTCTCCGTATTGGATTCATACTTTTTATTCATAAGCCTTTATTTTTTGGTGTAACCGCACCCATATGTATTTCGCTTCGAATAATTTATTCATTTTTTCGGCGTCAGTTATATTTAATGGCAGTTGTATTCCTTAATGACATTATTGTAGGAAATGCTCATCCTAATGTGATTTTTGCAGTACAGTTGATATTATTCATTATACATGATTGATTATATTTTATATTATTTGCTTTTATTCTTTTATATTTATACCAATGATTAAATTCTTTATTTTATAATTTTTTTATCATTTCTGTTTATATTACTATGCTTGGCCCAGCATCACCAAGAGCTGGCTCTTGTGTTATTAAATTATTTATTAAATTCCAATTTTAAATTTTAGTGTGTTGGGTAATTAGATCGTTTCAAAGCCTTAAAATATGGCCCCGCCTCATTTTTATGTAGAAACAAACTGGCGTATGTTTACCATTCTCAGTTTTTAACACTCATAGGCATGCGGAAAGGTGGCAGATCTCCCGAAAAATCTACGTACAAAACTTCTTTTTAGATGAGATATCACCTTGAAATCAAGTCATTCCATGTTTTCAGTTCTGCATGATTTGAAATTAAAGAAGTAAATTCATAGCACTACAAGAATGGGTAAAAATTAGAAACTAAATTTAATAAATGCATTCGCATCTTAACCCTTTAAAGGGCCATTTTTTTTCTAGTCATATTATGTTAAAATATTTTGAGGCTTGAAATTAGAATAAGAAAAGGGATTCATTTAGCTTATTAGATAAATTTAATTTGATTAATTAATTAATTTGGTTAATTAATAATTAAATAACAAATCAAGACACATCATTTTGCCTGAGATAAAGAACTGAAGCATCTAAGTTTCTGTCTTTCTAAAAATATTTGTCAGAACTTATGCCAACCTACATAATTTCATATCAAGATTGATAAGTTTTGTGGGAAGCCTACTTCCCACGGCCCTAGCAAGGGTTAATCGATAGCGCAGTTTTTTTTTTTTTTGCTTATAAATTTCGCACAAATTTCCTTTAATTTTTATTGAAATAATTATTATGCATCTGATTTTCTTTATTTTACAAGAATTAAAAAAAAAAAACTAATTACTTTGTCAAAAATAGAAATTTCGGAATTCTTTGTTTTAATTTCCACCTCAATTTATTCTACTTGTCGTAGATTAAACTGTTATTAAAATCTTCTGAAACTTATGGATTTTTAAAAATGTGTTTTCGATCTTTCACTTTTCCCAATCCTATTTGTACTCAGCACATGCCTCTTTTGATTTTTTATTTTTAAATAAATTTACTTATATAATTCAAAACAGCTAAATATTTACTAATAGCCTTTTTATAGGTGTGACGCCATCGTGGCATAAATTCATAAATCTTACAATCTCAAAATCTATATAATACTTTAATGTCTGTATTTTGTTTAGTGTAAGCAATTTTTTTCCGTACAAATAAAAGCAATATTTATTTTATCAATAAATAATGCGGTCTAGCATTTGGATTTTGATTTTTCATACATATTTATATTGTTATTCAATAAAATTGTATAAAAGCAGTATTTCCACAGCAAAATATTCTTTTAAAGATAATCTTATAATTCCCTACTGTGCTATTGGATATCTAATATTCCCACAGATGTCAAGGAATTTTGAAATGAAAAGGGAAAGATTATCTAAACAATTCAAACTGCAGAATTCCGTTTCAGCATTTTGTGAAACATGATTTTTCTAGAATTTGAAATTGTCTCGATTCGTCTGTGAAAATAATACTGGAACTAAATCTGACATGAATTGAAAATTTTCTAAAAATGAAATAGTGTCGGGGATATTCTTTAAGCCAACGTAACAAAACATTCGTTAGGGATAGCAAAGCATCAATTTCAAAAGGAGTTGGCTTAGAAAAAATTTATTCTTGGAATATGAATTCAAAATTTGTTTGGTTTATCTGTGAATATAATTCTGAAATCAAGAATTGATCTCATCTTTTTTAATGCTATCAAATGAAATTATTTAAAGCAAAAATTTTAATTTTCTTAGCAGAGGAGCATAAATAAATTTCACAGGAGTATTTTTATTTTCTCATACAAAGTATATCAAGAGAAATCACGAAAAAAAAACACACACACCCTAAACTCGTGTTTTTGATAAGTTTTAGTTTCAAAATTCCACAATATTGAAAAACATATTTTTTGAAATACGCCTATCTTGTAATATAGCTCAACTGTTTGAGCTAGATGGAGTAAATTTGGTAGGATTTCTACTCCAAAGCTGTAGATATCCATCAAATTTTGAACGGAACTTTCTGAGGAAGTCTGAACGATTGAGTACAAATGAATACGTTAGTTCCAAATTGAAGAGTTATATGGCTAAAACTTAGTAGAGAAATTTAATAGCTAAACTGTAGATATGAATCAAATTTAGAAAGTACTTCGAGAGACTGAACGTCTGTCGGTCTTAACTTTCTTAAACATGTAAAGGAGATTTCAAAAACGCAATGTCTTAAATAAGAAATTTGGTATGTGTTTTTAAGATTATTATAGTTGTCTAATTGATTTCAGTCATCGAGAAAGATGCATTTAAAACACTTATGCTCCTTTTTTGGTACTTGTATATTAACCGCACACCAGCGATTAATCGCCAAAGATCGCACTAATTTCAGCAAAAATGCTAGATTCCCGCCAAGAATCAATATTTCATAGCTATTGTCTGCCAATGTGGTGCAAGGCTTCTGTGCGCCGAAGTTTGAAATTTTGAGGGTTGAAGGGGGATATTACCTTTCTTAGAAAAAATTACGGGGAGACCATTTTTGCTAGTTAGTAACAGGCAGAGCATCAACTTCTTTGAAAAAATAATGAAAAAAAAATAACCACCTATTCTTCACACTATAAGCAATTTAAGGAGCAATTTTCTATTTGATGGTATCAAATGAAATTTGTTGTACATCAGTCTATTACAATAAAGAAAAAAATATCAAGTAAATGTAATACACAAGCTGTTGCCGAATTTGACTGATAAATTCAGAGGGGTGATAGTAGGCATAAGAGGATAAATAATCGCAATACAACGTAGGGTCTTAATCGACGTTCAGTAGGTGAAAATTGCAAAAATATAATCCAACTGTTGGAAACTGTGAAAAATTAATAAAAAAATAAATATTTCATTTATGATCTTTTTTAAAGTGAAAGCACATTCTTAAAAGTGATTTTTCATGTAGTTAACATGCGGATTTGATGATCTAAGGGGTCGTAAATTACTGAAAACGAAAAAGTAGTTTAGAACCCATATTTGCAAAAAATATTAAAACTTGAGATAAATAAAAACTTGAAGCTCTAGTGTGGGACTCAATGACACACACAAGAAGTAGAGCTAAACCAATTTATTAACTCAACTCAGAACTCAGAACACAGTGACTGACAAATCTGCTTTTATACTAGCAGGGAAAGTTACAGAATATTTTTCTGGAGACAGTAAGAAAAGTCCAGAACACGTATCTGGTAAATTAATGTCCAGAATCTTCTGGAACATGAAATAAAGGAAAATATAAAATAAAGGAATTAAATATTTACACAGACGGTGAATCACATTGTTTCCAGCAGGATTCGAAATTTCGATCTCTTGATCAAGAGACCAGTGCTATGACCATTCCGCCATGAAGAGTCGACTGCCCAAGGAATTTTATATTCTACAATTTGATATAAGCGTATAAAGTGAAAACTGAGAAGTTTTAAAGATATTCAAGTATAACTAAAATGGGAACCGGGAAACAACGCTACAACATCAGTACCGATGTTCGCAGAGAGCGTTGTCAAATTCGAAAGATAAATTCAGAGCAAGGATAATAGGAATTAAGTAGATGGAAAATTATTAGAAAACATAGTCGCAGGTAACGTTTATTCAATGAAAATCGCAAAAACAGACGTCGGAAAGACAATGAACATGCCGAAGAGAATGGCCCTATGAATGCGAGGATTAGGAAAAACGTAATCGAGAAGTCTTCTCGTATGTAAATTTTTCATGCGTTCAATTCAAGTAAAAAAGCGAGCAAGTATTCCTGAACGAGCATTGCAGAATTGATGGTCGTTAAATTTTATTCGCAAACAAGTCAGCGACGAATGCAACTAAAATGTGTTGATGTGCCATCATGCATTAACCATATGTTCTGTCGGTGTTTCCTGCAGTAAATCCGGAGGAACGTTCTAGAAGAAAACAAGGTACTTTGTGCCTCTGAGGCGTCCCAATAGATTAATCTGCCCAGATGTTAATATCAAACTTGTATTTTACGTTCTATGATATAGTGATGTGGGGATTTTCGAATGATCAAATATTCGCATTGTGCGTGTTAAATACACCTTCTGTCGTAAAGCGGGCTTCATCTGAGAATGAAACCCTAGCAGAAGAGTGTGCTGTGAGGCATCAAACATCCAGCGTGCAAACTCCACCAGATTCGCTATTTTCACTGAAAAACGTTACCTGCGATCCTATGTTTTCTGGTAATCTTTCATCTATTTAATGCTTATTATCCTTGCTTTGAATTTTTCTTTCAAATTTGACAACGCTCTCTGCGAACATCGGTACTGATGTTGCAGCGTTGTTTCCTGGTTCCCCTTTTAGTTTTTTTGAATATCTTTAAAACTTCCCAGTTTTCACATTACAAGCTTATATCAAATTGTAGAATGCAAAATTACTTACATTCCTAATCTAGGTTGTGTCGAAAACGAAACCTCAGAAGGGAGTCTAGAAGGATCTAGCAACGGAATCGAAAAGCTTCTCGGCACAAATTTATTTCAGGGATAAGTCCCATGATCTCTAGCCAACAGTTACGGAATGAAGAAATAAAGGCTTCATTTCCTTCAATTCTAACTCCTTTTCAGTTTTAATACATAGAGGATAAAAAAAATCATCTTTAAATGGAATATTAATTTCAATAGAACTCACCTTTGCTCATATCTAGTAACTAAAAGTTTTCTCAACGGATGTAGATCTACAATATGAATGTGGGAAAACAATTTCAGTTGCAATATTTTGAGTAATTTTCCTTATACCAGCAGTTTTTACTTTTTAAAAATATAAATTCGAACTCGTGATTTTGAATCTACTTTCAGACCTCTTTGTGTTTGAAAAAACACATTTTTGGAAAATCTCCGTCCGTCTCTGACAAAGATAACTCAAACCCTTTGAGCTAGACGGTTGAAATTTGGTATATGGTCTTTAAACTAAATGTTGAGTAAAATTTCCATTTTGGACGAAATCCAACTGCGGGTTGACTTTCAGAAACATATAAACGCGACAATTCAAAGACGCAGGGATTTAAATATATCAAATTTGGTAAAAGATTCTGTGAATACAAGTTAAATTTTGTCAGATTTTTGTTTCAATTGGTTGAGAAAAACGTATCTAATACATAAATTCAATTTTTTGGATTTTATTGCGATACATTCAGTAAAAGTGCTAAAATCACGGCAAAGGTTAATATTTTGTAACTATTGTATGTCAATGCCATGTAAGGTAATGCCATTTCTGGCATGACAAGTTTATTACGGAAATGCTAGAAAGTTTTGGGGAAATCATTCTCATTGATCCATTCTTTGAATTTTAATCGTGCTTCGAATATGGTACACGACTCATCTTCCAGAACAGATAATATAACAAATTCTATAATTACACCTAACACCCTGGCCACAATTTTTTATCACACTTCTACAACCAGATTTTGCAAGAGTACTCCTTTCCGATTCTGTGGAAACAGACTATAATAATTTCATTATTGAAACCTGTTAAATACTAAGAATCTATCAAACTATTACCTAATTGCATTGATCTTTTGTCTTTGGATCGATATGATTAATCCAATATTTGCATATTATTTGGAGGCTAATAAATATCTAGACCCATTAACGTTTGGTTTTGATACCAACTTTGACATTAACTACAAATTTAGAAATAATATAACATATTAACTTTTATTTGTCATTACGTTTTTATCCCGTTTGTATGTAAATACAGACGATAGTCGATCAAAAAGCTGGCAAAGTTAGTTTAAGATTTGATAGTATCTACACTTTAGATGCTAAATTTGTATACCAAATTTTATCCATCTAGCACTTTACGTTTTCTAGTTAAGGTGCTAAATTGCTTTTAAACAGACATATATATACTTTCTGCAAAAAGATTTCTATCAGTTTTTTATAGAAATATGAAAATTTTGGGTTTAAAGTCCACATATTGAATAATGTACGTATTATAGTAACGTAAACGTGGCAATTCATCAAAATATCGCAGTCAAATATTTTTAACGATTGCAGTGCTTTTTCTTTGTTATATTTCGTTAGTATAAGACTTAAAAACCCATTGAGTAACTATTCACATGACTTTTAAATCATTGAATCGCATTCTTACATCAATTAAATTTTGACCTCCACCGCTCATATTATAGGAGAAATGTTGAAAGTAATAATTAAAGCAAAGTTTAAGACAGCAGCTTATAATTAAACGTTAGATGACATGCGTAGTTAGATTTGTCATGTGACTAAGACGTGGAATTTTACTATCCAAATAATGTGCAAATAGGAAAAACGTTTCGCGTGCATTTCTCATATTGTCAATAATAAATCGCGTGCCATACTCTCATTTTGTTTTGCATGCGCATGAATACTGAAGTTTGACTCAAAATGGAAGTTGGATAATATTATGCACATCAAAAGCACAAATGGCTTTCAAGCACCTAAATGTTATAAATGATCTCTAAAATAGCTCAAATGACATTTATAGAATATAATACAAAGTAATCGAACAGTATTTTAATCTAATGCAAGTTTTCTAAAAATGGTATTTAATAATTAAATACTGGAATTTTAAAAATCGAATTCGAAATCGTATTTTTGTTTTAAAAGATTTTTTTTTTTGTTTCACAATTTTTCTCATGTGTGTTTTGTCGAAGCAACAAACTTTCTTTAGTATTAAAAATCCTTTTTTAGTGAAAGTTTTAAAATTTTAGTCAAACTGTATTTTAAATACATCAATAAGCGATCAAAGTTTATCGAATGCTGTGAAAAATTTTGTGAACACTTTTTTTATACATGTTGTTTAAAAAAAATAATTTGTTAAAACTTTCATTTTTAAAAAAAATCTAACTACTCTGATCTGTCGAAATTTCAAATTCGTATATTAAAATTTTCGCCATCCGTATCGCGTCTAACTTCAAGTGAAACTTCTGCATGGTGGCCTAAACTCTTCCACATTTTAAAACTTTTAAACATTTAAAACGTTTTGCAAATGTTTACTTGTTTGAGTTTATATTTTTATTGTAATGTGGTGAAAAACAAATTTTCGCGGACAGTAGAGGACAGCCAAAGGATTCAAGATTTTTTTTTCCATTTATCTCACTGTAAGGAAGAAATTACTAAAATTTATTCCGTTGCCACATAAACACTTTTTTACCTTCAGCATATATTATTATGAAGATACATTTAAATGTTCGTTCAAATTTTATTCATTTAAATATTTTTCTTTCATCTAACACTAATAAAATTGCAAACTACTCGAGTGGTTTCGACTTCATAACTATTATTTGATGACTCGTGTTATTTATTTTATATCCCTTTATAACCTTTTTTGTCATTATGCTTTATAAGAAGGGCTATATTTAAAAATTAAAGTAACTGCTTGAGTATCTCCAAAGTTTTGAATAGTACAACATGGTAGTCAGAGTTTTTGATCTTATATCCAGATTCATAATGTTTTTTAAAAATTTAGATATAATTGATTTAAATATAGGATGACCCATTGTTACAGACATAACCGTTTTCTCTTTTGCGGCTATTAAAATAGAAATATTTTATTAAAATTCCGAGTTAGATTTTCATACAAGCTATCTGCAGAAAATAAAGGAATGATATGACCGAAACTTTTAGCATGTACTATAATAAAGTTATAGTCTCTCCATCCCACATAAAAATTAAGGAACAAGGGCAAGAACTTGAACTCCAAGTGCTCAGATTATTATTTTTAGTGTCCCACAAATGAACTTTTGGAAATGAATACAAAAGAACTTGATGAAAATCAGGAACATAACTACAATTTTAATATAAATTGCCAAATTTCATTTATCTAAGGAACTGGGGCATTTTTGAGTTACCACATTTAATGGATGCGAATGTATAGATCGATAGATGTCGATTTTTTAACAGATTTTACTAAAATTTATTGCATATCATTTAAACAACAAAACTGTGTACGAATTCAGTTCATCTAGGTCTTTGTTTTAGTTATGTTCACTTGGATAGACAGAGAGGAGACCGCGGTGACCTGGTGGTAAGGTCTCGAAGTTTTCAGGTTCGAAACCCGATTCCACCGAAGAATTGTCGTGTAAGCGGGCCTGGGACACGTTGAATTTGTCGGGATCAAACGTCCTCCCGCTGGTGTTGAGTAGAAATTTAGAGAAGGGGGGGGGGGCGGGTAACAGCTCAGGCTCCGTCCTCGTCATCTGACCGCTGTTCAAAATTATAAGGTTTGTCCCAAAATAGCTGTCTTGGCAATTAATTAAATAATTGCAGTCTGTCCCAATAAAATATAATGTTAATATAACTAAAATTAAAATTGATAGACAGAACTTTTCCATGGATTCTGTTAAAATTTTGGCATAAAGCTGTAAATTTGATGTGGTGGCTACGTACCATACTAAATCTCATCCATCTAGGTCGCAACCATTTTTGAGTTATCGTGACATAAAGTCAAAAATGTCTTTCTGGGAAGGATCTGAAAAGTACAAATTCTTCAAGGACTCGAGTTTGAAAGATTATAATACTTCTCTTCGTAAACAAACCCTTCTCAAAAAAAATGAAATTTTATATACCATCAGGGACTTCACATAATTTTAATTTTCGGGATATGTGTACATGGAAAATAATATACAGATCAATAGACATTCGATCCTTTGACGGATTTGTCTAAAATCTGATACATAACCATACATTAAATGGCAACACTGTGTGCCAAATTTGATTCATCTAGCTTTTTGTTTCAGAGCTGTTATGTTCATTCAAACAAACTTCAAGGATTCCATTAAAAATTTGACATGGAACTGGAAGTTTAGTGGGAAGGGTAACATATCATACCAAATTTCATCTACCAAGCTCGCAACTTTTTTGATTTATTGTGTTATAGCATCAAATGTTTTTTGCATTCATGGTGATCTGAAACGTTTTAATTTATGAACATATCGAGCTTGAAAGGTTACTACACTTCATATACAAAAATCAAACCATAAACTTTCGAGAAAAGGTTAGGTTTGTACTGTCGTAAATGATATTTAACATACCAGAGACTTCAAATCATTTTATATGTACTACCAGTTGTTGCAATAAATGTTCAAGTTTTAAGCAAAAACTTGCTCATAAGAAGTAATCCTTTGTGATAAACAGAATTCTTTACAAAGAATTTCTTCGAGTTTGACTTCCACCTGTTATTTTAAAAACGCAATAAAAGGAAAAGAAGTGCTGACTTGGTAACTTTCAAGTATTTTGATACTTTTAAGTTTCTTTTTCCACTGCAAAGTTACACTTCAATATAAAGTTCCTTTAAATTCTGCGGTATTTCTACAGATTTTGCAATCGTTATTCTTTTGGAAAGTAAACCTGGTATTGATAAATGTCTTGAATCTTTTTCCCGAGATAATTAAGGGAGTATTCCATTTCAGTTTGCTTCACTTTAAATTTTATTGAAATGTTTAAAACGAAATGTATAAGGCTTAGAAATGAAAAACACTGTTACTACATGATGCAATTAATTTTCAACTTTATTCCAGTAATATAAATCCTAGAAAAGCTATGAAATTTTGCAATTAGTGTCTGGAAATCAATCTGAAATGCGACGTTTTTTCATTTTTACTTCAGAGAAATGGGATTTATTTTGAAATTTTAAAGAAATATGCACATACTTTCATCTGTCGAGTGATTATATATAGAAAAGTGATAGAATCAACGACATTAAACAGAGGAGGATGGATTTAGTTTGATACATTAATTTTGCCAGTATGCATTTTTCAAATTTCTATAATTACGAGAGGCTGTCATACTTAAAGCCATTTTTTATAACTAAAAATTAAACAATTTATATTTTAATTATAGTAACATTCTTTATATTCCGTTTTATGTAGCATTATATTTAACTTATGTTTATGCTCATGAAGTGGATTACAAGTTGTTAAATAAAAACAAATTGTAAACAATATGATTCATATTGGAAGATGGTACTGTACTTTGGACCACTCTTTTGTACATTGAGAGTTTATAGTACTAAAATAGTCAATCTTTCTAAACAAAGTTCCGACTTATGGATACTTGCATTTTTTATTACTAAATTATTCTTTATAAAACTGGAACTCAAATAAATCTTGAAGCGTGTAAATAAAGAACTACTATTCTTTATAATTTTTGCACATACTCTCACACATAAGCACGTGCACGCGCGCAGAATTTGATAGCGCACTCAGCAAAATGATTCTACTAAGTACCACTAAGAACTGTTAGAGAAAGTTCGTCTGCTTTCTATACATTAACTTATACATAGACATTAGACCATAGGTTCCCAAAGTGGTCCAGGTGGACCCCCAGGGGTCCATAGGAACCACACGGGGGTCCACGTAGACGTGAAAAGAAAACAGGGGTTTACAAGTTGTAAGTGGGGGTCCACGAAAAATTTTCTGGTTTTCATAATAAAGAACAAAAATTTTGGCTTGGATTTACCTATCAACGTAATTCAATGAAGTTAACTTGTAGTTACAAGGGAACAATCTTAATTTAATAAAAAACAAAGGGTGTAATTTTGGCTTTTCTTGGTAAATTGAAATTAATGAAGCAAAATATTAGTCGGTGCGAATTCTCCCAGTTTCCGCACTTGTCACAGATAGAATGTCTTGATGAGGATATTCAGACATACGCTCAACATTTAAATACCCTGCATGATGACTTCAAAAATAGATTTGAAGATATTTTGACGATGGAAATACCACCATGGATCATTTGATGAAACGGAAGGGGCGAATGTGGCATTACAAGAGGAGCTAATTGAGCTCGGCACCAACGAGGAACTGGTGAAATTTAAAAAAGGTTATCAAACATTTTGGCTGAAGGCAGAAATCCCCGAAAAAAATTCTGGGCTGTGGGAAATTGCGAGAAAATTTTTGATAGCGTTTCCCTTGTCATATCTTGTCGAAAGAAGTTTTAGTGCCGTTACCAACCTGTTAACAAAAAAAAGGAGCAGATTGAACAACACAGAACGGGGAGATTTGAGATTACTTCTTACAAAACTGAACCCAAATATTGATAATTTGCTGTCAATTCATCAAGTACATCCGTCTCATTAAAAGTATAGCTATTTTTTTATTGTTGATTTACATTTCAGAGTTCATTGTTGATTTTTTGTCAATTGTTGATTGTTTGTAATAATAAATGTTTATAATTTTGTATAACTACAAGTATTATTTTAATAAATAGGACACAAGAAAATGTGCTACTTTTTTTTCTTCTTAACACCCCCAATTTAGGGTGATATTTTTTAGGAGTTTTGGGAATACAGTAGAAATGTAACAGCAGGGGGTCTACCGAAAATAGTAAAACTTTGAAAGTGGTCCACGAGAAAAAAAAAAGTTTGGGAACCTCTGCATTAGACCAAAGGTGCAGCAATCCTCCCACTGAGAGTCCTGTCATTTATTAATTAAATGTAAATGTTTCTATTCGTGTGTATTCAATTCTTGTAATGTTATTTTTAGGACAGTCTATAATGCAATCGAATGATTTTACATATACCAAAATCAGGCTCTAATAGGTAACTAATAGGCTCTTTTGTAACTATTAACAATGGCATGTGTTTAATAATATGCACATTTATGACAGTATGTGGGAAAAGTATCAGATAAAGGATTCCCGATGATTAAAAACATGAAAACGTGAAAAAAAATGCTTTCTTTTTTTCTGCAAATTTGAAATTTACCATTTACTTTCATCATGTGATTAGAATGTCAAGTGAATTGACTCTATTGTAATCATTTATTACTAAAATACATTTATATTTTTTTGTCTTTACTAGTATTAATAGAAAAAAAAAATATTCAGATGTCTTTGGAACCTTTAAAAGTAGATCTTGATATCATGCCTATGCATGAAAAAACTTTTTCCTTCTCTCCAACTGAAGTTCCACACATCTTCAATGGCGTTCATTTTTACATCAATTGAAATACTGCGTCGACACTGCAAAAAATTGCAGTTTTTGAAAATTTCAAAGATCTCAGTGCGTCAGTCATGATTAATTTCCCCATTTCCCATAAAACCAGGAAATTGAAATCTGACAGAGAAATTCTTTAGACTGTTGGTATAAAAGCTTTTTTTATCGACGTATCGATATGACAGCTTATAAGGGAAGTTATAATTTAATCAAATGGACAGTATTAACATCTCGGGTTCCTATATATTGAAATGTAAAAAAAATGCAAATATATTTTGCAAGAAATACGCAATGATTGGCCCTTTTTGATTTGTTTTCAATACTATTATTTCTCTTCAGTAAATACTGGATGTATTGAAGATCAATAGTATTTAGTCCCTGACGGAAATTGCATTATAAAAAAATTTATCCCGTCTTTATTTTCTTTTTGTGAAACAAAAAGCGAATCGAAGAAAGTTTAAAGGTTCTGCTCTTTCAGTTGTTGATTGATCTTTTTCCCCTTGGAATAGTTTTTGAAAAATTTTCATCGAAAAATTCTTGTATAATGCGAAATCCTTGGCTTATGAGTTATTTTTTTTTAATTGAAAGAACCTTGAAAATTTATTTTCTGAATCAATCGCTAAAAAAGATGTTTTTCTTTTTCGTATAACAAAAGTCTAATTTTATTTATCAGTTTCATTAATTTGTATTCCAGTCGCATTGTCATGAATTACAGCAAAATGTAGAAAAAATACATAAAGGCAATTTTATTTTACACAACAGCAATTTAAAAAAAATTGAAAAAATATATTTTTTAAAGATTTAATTAAAAAAGTTTCGTTTTATGTACCTTTATAATGCTTATAACGTCTTAATTTACTTTTCCACCAAGATTAATACATTTAAACTCGAAATCTGGTATTGAACTTCAACCGATTTTTTTAGTTATATTAACGTCCCGTTATAAAGCAACAATAGTGCTCTTTTGGGACGGACCTCGTAATTTTGAACCGTGGTCAGATGACGAGGACGTCACCTGAGCTGACACCCCCCTCTCCACACCAGCTGGAGGAAACACTTCAACCGAACTTCCAAAACTAACAACTTGTAACATCTTCGAGAATAAACATAGATGCCCGTTATCGATAGGCAACTTAAAAGAAATTTTATTGGCTTCAGTTATGTATTTTTCAAAGAGAAAAATGAATTTGATATGAATTAGATAAAATATATAATTTCTTTTGTCAAGTTTAGTATTATTGATTTAAATATATTATCATTAATTTGCATTGAATAATTTTTAAACATTTTTTTTGTCTAATAACAACAATTGCATTGCGTTTTGCTTGCTTAAAGAAACTACAAAAAAGTTATTGTGGAATTTTTTTCGTTCTTAATGAAGGAACATACAATCTTATAATCGGCCAATATCTTCTAATTCAATCGGTTAATATAAATTCTGTCATAAATCTTCAGTTTTAGAGGAATTACAGAAAAATTCTAAGTAAAGCTAATTTGTTGCCAGCAGTCGATGCATTTTGAGTGGGACATCGGAATAGGTAGAGAGAACTTGGATTTTACGATAGCTGATTGTTGGAAAGTTGGAGAAAGGACTGAATGCAATGCATGCTACTAGAGATCCTGCATTGCCAAAAGTTGTCTAAATACGAAAACGGCACATTTCAATGTTCTAAGTTTTGAAAAATTAATCAAATGTTTTTTGCAGCGTTTAGGAAACAGTATAATGCATTGTAGATATTTTTCAACTTTTTTCAACAAGGATTACTCATTGTAGAAAATAGGGAAGTAGATAACCATTTCGAAAAAATATTTTAATATTTATTTACTTTATAAGGTACTTTAAAGTTTCGAATGAAATTTTCATAAGAATTAGTCATGGCCTTCCAACTTGAAGGTTTCAATGAACATTCAATCATAATAGTATGTGATTTAATTCCCAATTTTTCTGACTATTGAATTGATATTGAGTCCTTACTTGATGTCCTAAATGTCAGAAGGTTTGTACGGTGCATATAGTATTTATTCTTTACTATAATGTAGCATGTTTTCTTGTCCAGTGGGGTAGTAAATACTGCTTCGTTAGATTACACTTTGATGTCCAAACCTCTAAAACTTTCTACAACTGTTTCTAGCTGCACTTCGCACCATTGTAAATCTATTTTGTGGTTCAGTGATTTTAATTCATTGTATTAGCTAAAATCTTTTTTCTAATTCTCAATAATCAAATGTATCACTAAACACGGAATGATATATTTATTGACGGTCACAAACATTCACAGTTATCTCTAATTAGACATTATAAAATCTGAATAACTAAGCATAAAAATGTTCAAAGATATAGAAAAACTGCGCATGCTTCGGTTTCCATTGTGACCACAGCTGGAAAGGGAAAATGCATTCCTACATTGGAACACTTTGTATATCAAGTTAACAATCATAGCTAACTGGCGTGTTGATAATTTGAATAAAAAGACCAAAATAAATGATCTAAAGTTATTTCAATTTTGACTGACTTATTCATATTTAGATACTTTTCTGTTGTGAATTTTCATCAATCACGTGATTATAAGGAGTTGCTAGAAGAGCTTTAGTTTTATTAGCGAATAAGTTCTTATTTGACGATGGTCTACGAAATATAATGTAGAATTGATTAATTGGTATTAATAATTGTAACAGCTGCTTCAATAAAAATTGAGATCACTGCAATGGCAGTTGGTTATCTCAAAAATGAACAGTGCTTCAAAAAACATTTTCCGAGAAAATACAATTAAAAAACAATTTACGTCTAAGCAGCCGAAATTCTTTAATTGTAATCACCTGAAGCATATTTTACAAAAATATCGACGCATTGTTTCCTCGATGGATGGCTTCCAAAAACAAGAAAAAGAATATTTGTTATACCAGATCTTCTTCCATCGGTCCAATATGAAGGTTAACTTGTAACAGATATCGAACAGGAAAAGCGAAAAAATAAATCGGTAGAGCATAGCCTAACTTTTGGTTAGAGGAAGAAAGATAAAAGTTGTATCAGTTGGCTGTGTGCCAAGCTGAAGCTGTAAAAATTTGTTCTTCTGCAGCTAAGATCAAGAGTAAAATCATCTTTTTGTATCGGTTAAAGGAAAATTTGATGCCTTCTACTGGAATTTAATATGTAGATTTTTCATTTGTTCTTCTTGCTTGTTGATTCGTTATGCCTTCAGTTGGTATATGGTCAGTGCTGAATAGTTTTGACTTCGGTTGGTATCTGGTCAGTGCTGAATAGTTTTGACTTCGGTTGGTATCTGGTCAGTGCTGAATAGTTTTGACGACTTCGGTTGGTATCTGGTCAGTGCTGAATAGTTTTGACGACTTCGGTTGGTATCGGGTCAGTGCTGAATAGTTTTGACGACTTCGGTTGGTATCTGGTCAGTGCTTAATAGTTATGATGACTTCGATTGGTATCTGGTCTGTGCTGAATAGTTATGCCTTCGACTGGTATGACTGATTCGTTATGATGCATTCGATTGGTATTTAGTGTGTATCTCTTCACTTTTCTTACTTGTTGATTCATTTTTAAATTTTGCTTCTTTTTCTATCATTTCCGAGCTACTTCGAAAAAGTAAATAAACAAGATTAAAAATACTTTTTTCCGTAAATTTCAGGCGAACGATACAGATCTACACCCCTGATAGACGAGCCTCTATTGGATCGAAGTGAAATATGCACAACAACTGAAATAAAAGAGCCGGTGTTATTGATTTGTTTTTTTGCTTCGGGATTGAAGTTTTGTAATTCTACCACATAAAACAATCACTTGTAAAACAATTGCTTGTATAGGTGTACTTGGTGTACTTGTGTATAAGTGTACTTGGTGTACTTGTGTATAAGTGTACTTGGTGTACTTGTGTATAAGTGTACTTGGTGTACTTGTGTATAAGTGTACTTGGTGTACTTGTGTATAAGTGTACTTGGTGTACTTGTGTATAAGTGTACTTGGTGTACTTGTGTATAAGTGTGTACTTGGTGTACTTGTGTATAAGTGTGTACTTGGTGTACTTGTGTATAAGTGTGTACTTGGTGTACTTGTGTATAAGTGTGTACTTGGTGTACTTGTGTATAGGTGCACTTGTGTATAGGTGCACTTGTGTATAGGTGCACTTGTGTATAGGTGCACTTGTGTATAGGTGCACTTGTGTATAGGTGCACTTGGTAAATCCAGTCGAAATAAATTCTTCGCTGCTGTTATATCGTTAGAGGATAAATGTCTTTGATTTAAAAGTTCGAGATTATAATATTGGCAGCTAAATAGGTTTGATTTGGCACTTTACGTCAATTTATCTAACATGATCAAAAATGTTTGAAGCTGAATTCTGTATTTTTGTTGAAAATACATAAATTTGGATGAAATGTGAAAATTTTAATCTTACTCTCTAAAATCAGTATCCAGTTAGAAATGTTCATTTCTTTAAGGACGCACTTGAGATATGCAGTTTAATAAAATTCGGATTTAGGAAATGAAAAAAAAAATAATCGTTTCTAGATATAAAGAGGAGAAGGATGAGTATTTGCTTAACTTGCAGACGGCGGTTCGGAAATGAAATCAGGGCTTGTTCAAAAAATTTTCTCAACCTACTTCGATCAATTGCAATCGATTTTATTGAACAGCTGAAATATTTTTAGAATTGAAAGTTCACTGTTTTTTGACTTATCACACCACCGCGCTGTGGTTTTATATTATTTTAGAAGCCTAAAATTGTTAATTAGAACTGGTTTTTATATTTAAATACTTAAGTGAAACTGAAAGCAAGACCAAAATCTAAGTATCTTCCAGTAAATTCATTTCCTGCATACCATAACAATTTTGTTATTCCATTTATTAAATATAGTCGAAATGCAAAGTTTGGTACTTGCGTATTATCGCAACCAGGTTGGCGCGATTTGTAAGTTTGAGTAAGAATTAGTCGCCAAATTTGTACAAGCTAAGTAAGAATTAGGGTCGCCAAATTTGGCGATTTATGCGAATTTTGGCCTGGTTGCGTTAATACGTAAGTACCCAAAGTTTTTATGCGTGTGCATTTAAGAGAGATTTTAATGTTGAATTCGTCAAGAATTCTGAGATAAATGAAAGTAATAATGTTGGTTTTCTTTTCTCGATTTTTTTGCAAAAATTTTATGGATAATAGTACTTTTACCGTGTTTGGAAAATGTTTTGTTCATATTTTTTGATGGAATTAATCTGGCAAAGATGGTATAAAACTATTATGAAAAATTGGTTTAATTTTTAAAAAAATCCAATTGTTTCATATTTTTAACCTAATTACACTTTCCTCAATTGATATTTGATAACAAATTAAGCACAGAAACTTATATTCGTTATAGACTCATAACTTGTTTTAATGTTCTTTTTAAGTAAAAGCTATATTTATAAATTTGAACGTATTAGTCAAAATGAAGAGTAGTTTCAGAAAATGTCACCATATTTTGTTTTATTTTTACTTTTTTCAAACTTACAATATATATATATTGAAAATTCAGATGCTTCATCTAAATTTTGCTGCTTAAAAGTTCATTTTCAATAACTCTACTGATAGTAAATATGCCATTAGCTCAGTTTCAAATGCAAATTGGTCATTTGCATAAAGATTAGTCACTCTTATTAAAGCTTTATGCTCTTAAGAGTTTTTGTCAGGGATTTCAATTTTATAATCTTTTCTAATTGAATCTTAATGTAAACATCTTAATGTAAAGAGCTCTTCACACATTCATATGGTAAAAGCTTTTGAAGTGAATTAGTGAAGGAATTTTAATGAAATTATTTTAATGTTTATTTTCTAAACAAAAGGCAAAAAAAAAAAATTCTATTCCACTTTTTCAAACAAAACATTTTAATAATTTAATGTGCTCTTCAAAATTAAAAAGCTCTTTAAGTTAGAACGAAAGAAATAAAAATTTTTAATAATGCGATGGGATGAAAGATATTGCCAATGAACTTTTTGAGATTAAAACCATGAAAAAAAAAACAGAATGCTTTAATGAAGACTTTTTCTAACAATTACCATGCAAAGAAAGGAATTTCAATGTGAATGGTCTTTAATCTTCCTCTTTCCTTTTATAAACACTCCTAATTATTTTCCTTATTCTAGTGAGCTATAAAATCCATTAAATGATTAGAATGTCATATCATAGAAAATGCCGGTTTTTCTATTTTTATATTTAGATAAACTTGTGATGATACTGGAAATGTAATTAAGATAAAATAATATATGAAGTTAAGTTTGCAAAATCGGGTTTACATGGAAAAAGAATAAAGGGGCCATATGTCCCTTATAAAATAGAACCTTTATAATAATAGAATGTTATTACTGTTTTGAATAAAACTAGATAAAAAAAATTCAATTTGCATAGTGCGAAATTAAAATATCAAATTTAATAAAAAAAGTTTTATATCCGCACTAAAAAGAGCATCGATTTGCAAAATTTGTGTGTTCCGATGAAAAGTTGCGAAGCGACCCTGTGGGTATAATAAGACTTTATTCATTAGAGATCTAAGCAAAACTATTCAACTGTTACAAGAGGTGAATGATTCCCTGTTTCCAGAATTCCTATGGTGTAACAGGAGCAAATTCTGGAGTTCGTCGTCAGAGTTGATTCTTGTCTTTGAAATGTTTTGTTTTAGTGAACAATCGGATGGAAGTCGAGGGCAACATGTTAGGGTTGTAGGACAGATGCTCCCACTTGAACATGGCTAGCACACTTTGTCTGGGCTGCATTATCGTGGAGCAGAATCACTCCCTTCGTGAGCAGCCGAGGTCGTTTGCTCTTGATGGACTTGAGTAGGCTTTGCAGTGACAAACTTTGATGTTTTAGGGTTTGCAATTTTGATAAGCAGCCCAATTTTTATTTTTCTATTCGAATACTTTAACTTATGAATTTAAAAATGGATAAAAATATAAAATTTATAACTCTTATCTTTTTTTAATGAGTATTTTAACACAAAATAAGAATTTTTTTTTGAAATGATTATTATAATTTAAAATATATTAAATAAGAATTATTTAATATTACGAATTGAAAATTTCAATTTAACCGAATATCTCAAATTTCAAAGACCGTGGTGGCCTGGTGGTAAGGTCTCGGCTTCGGAACCGAAGGGTTTCAGGTTCGAGACCCGATTCCATCGAAGAACCGTCGTGTAAGGGGGTCTGTTGCACGTTAAATCCGTCCTGACCAAACGTCCTCCCGTTGGTGTGGTGTGGAGAGAGGGGTGCCAGCTCAGGTGTCGTCCTCGTCATCTGACCTCGGTTCAAAATTACGAGGTCCGTCCCAAAATAGCCCTAGTGTTGCTTCAAACGGGACGTTAATATAACTAAACTAAACTGAACTAAATCCCAAATTTCAATGTTATATGTATTCGACCTTCTTTGATATGGCGAATATGTTTTTTCTAAATTTAATTTTTGCTATTTGAAAAAATTGAATTTTTTTGTAAACATAAATATGAAGATTATTCTTTACATGAAAAATATTTTATACATATGTAGAGAACATGTTTTTAGAGACACACTTATAATTCTGTTGTAAGATAATTAGCATCGGAATATCAATCATATCTGGATATTTTATATGCTAATAACTAATTAAAAAGTTTAATAGTTAAATATTTTCCTTCAACATAAATAGTATATCTCATGGTGAATTTTTTGTCAATATAATCATTTTTTGTTTTATAGCAACTCAAATAAAATTATTCCGCCTTCGTATTAAGTCATCCGGTGCATTTGAATGATGGTGCCAGAAATATTAACATATAAAAATATCATTCCCTATCCACACACTTTTTCATAGAAAGTATCCCCCTCCGCCCGTCAGTCAAACTATGACCAATCCGAACATAGCATTAGTGCTATATTTTCTATTGAACAGTCCATTTACTTATTAGCAGATTCTCATCTTCGTCGTCCTGGTGTTCAAAAGAGGGTTAGGATAACCCGATATGTTTAAAAATAAGAATAAGAAATATAGCTTCATTTTAACAATTTCCTTTCGCAGCAACTATAATAATAGTAAATGTAGTAGTAATAATAGTAAATGTAGTAATAATAATAGTAAATGTAGTACAAAGGCTAAATTGATTTCAAGGGCTAAATTTAATATTTCCATTCAAGTACTCGTGGTGTGTTCTCCGGAAGGCAAATATAATCAAACATGTATTAAGTTAAGAGCATAAAACTGAGTGGAAATATAAATTGTTTTCAGTACAAAAATTAAATTCGTGAATTTAGGAATTAAATTTAATGTAAATATAAAAAATCCCTAATTTTTTTGTTCCGTAGATCCCTTTTTAAATTTTCCAACAATAAATACTGAATATACAATTTTGGACAGATATTTATAATATCTATTAGCTATTATAAACATTCATGAAAACAATTGCTTTGGAAATAAAAAAAAATATTTTAATATTTTTAATATATATTTTTTATTAGTTTTATTTACTATTTATTCGATAATTTATTTTAAAACAATTCCAAAAAACTAAGAAATGTTATTTGGCAGAAGTAAGAAAAAAGGGGAAGTGCGTTTGAATACAAAAATAGTCAGCAAGAAATTGAATGCAAATCTATTTATCTGAAATGCAAAAGAGTCAGCCATGTTTTTTACATTCTCCTATATATAACCAAATTTGCATTCGCTATCCATTGCTTAAAATGCAACGAATTGATACGATGCATTGATTTCTTTTAACGTAGCATTATTTTTACAAAAAGATCGATTTGCATAGCCTACTGTAATGAAAATTTTTGTTTCGATTCATTTCGAGTGAGTGTTTTTTTACTTATGCACAAATTTATTGTTCATGAATGAATAATATGACACACTTTGTTTTTGTTTAATGCCAAAATTAATTTTTAAAAACTGTATTGATTCCAAATTTATAAACGTGTACATTTGTGAACACAGCTTCTAATCAGAGTGAAGGATTATCCGAGAAATTTTTAACAAAGGTGTTATCCCAGCGAATGCTTCCATGACAATGACATACAATATTTACCTTTGGCGTGAATTGAGCATTTTTACTGAATCTATCGTTTTTATTTTCGAGTGGTGCCACACATATAAAATAAAAATTTGAAAAAAAAATTAATGCAACGATATTTAAATTCTGAAAATATTGTATATAGCAAGAAATCAAGCTAAATAAAAATTGTGTAAAATACAATTACTGTAGTATAATAGAATTTATAGAAGATTAGTAGAGGATTAAAAAAGAATTTTCAACATTTACTAGATTTTTAACTAAAAATTTATCAAAATATTAAAATTTTTCTTGGTTACCTTATAGGAGCAAAAACGTTTTAAGTTTCAAAGATTTATTACAAATTACAACTTTAAAATATTTCAAAATTCAGTTTTTTTAACATCACAATGTTTCCAGACTAAATTTCTTTCTGTAAATTGTATAACATAAAAATCGTGTGTCGTAGATGACTACGATTAATGCAATGAAACCAAACAAGGAAAAGGCAGATGAAGCAAGCCTGAAATATGTTTAGGTTTAAAAGTTTGCATATTTTTTATGATATTGTAATGGAACTCGGGGTTCTTTGCGATTTGTTGGTTGATAAAGAAACTCGATCAACAGGCCTCAGTAACAAAAGACGACTTTCATTAAACATGAAGACAAAAATATGCAGACAACAAATATATAGCCGAGACGAACACAGCAGCACACTACATCAAAAAATAGCCCACGAATAATCGGTAGTAATAACCACAACACAAAGCGTCCAGACAGAATTCAGCAGGAGGAGGGAATCTTCGTAGCTTCACTCTATGGTCTCTTTAAACGCCTGCGTTTCTCCACCGTTTCCTCACTTTAGTTGTATACATTGCCGACTGGCTACTCCAGAAACAACTCGATGCTGTTTCCACAATGAACACCAGGAAGTGGCACACAGCTCAATTCAGCAATCGCTTGAGCTCTACACAACACTTGCTCTTTGCTGGACTGATCCAACTATTTGCCGTTGACTCTCCACGATTCAATATACGACTAGTTTCACGATTGACTTCGACTTGAGACTGCCGGTCTTTTATAGTTTCCGGAGGCGGGAAGAGAAGGTTCTGAAGCAATCTGGCATATCTCGGTTCCTATTGACCGAATCACTAAAATTCTGGAAGTTACCAGCATTATCTGTCTTGTCGCCAAGCTGAGATTCCTGCTTCAGTATCCGATCAGAATCCAACAGAGCGGATCGTAAAATGGTTTTTACAACGATTGAATTAACCATGCTGGGAAGCAACATTACAAATTTGTAACAATATAATATTTGTCATTGGAGATCAACTGATTCGCCTGGATATTGGTTATATTTGATTTCAAATAAATCGCTTGAATACGTCCAATATTCCAACAAACTATTTGACATTAAAGAGGTGTTATTTTTATTATCTTATTTATTATGTACATAAGTTATCTGATGGAGATCAATCCCACAGCATTAATGAAAACGCAAATATTTGATTCAACTGTTCTCCAAATTTTTGTGATGTTATAATTTTTTTTGATTTGTCCTCAAACTACATAGCTCTAAATATAATCCACATTAGTATTACATTAATTTTTGTATGTCAGAAGAATTTAAGATAATTTGGGATAAAAACGACTTGGTATATTTGCTCTATTATTACTTTTTTTATATTTATTAACATTCAAATGATTTTATGAGCAATAAAATACTAAAGTGAGTTCTAAAAGTAGTCATACGACGTAAAATATTCGTTAACTAACCATGAAAATAATGAGAATGCCGTGAAAACATTCTAAACAACGAATGGAATACCAGTTAATCATGTTTTATCCAAACAGAACAAAGTTTAATTGATAATTCGAATCGGCACATTACTAACCGATAGTTGTCATAAACACTGGCGCTTTCGAATAATCTAATATGACATATTTAGTTTATTAACTCAACCGTTAAGGAATATCTCAATATAGTTGAACACATAACTGACTGAATTAATACTAAGCTGAGTAGAATGACAATTATGTGCTATTGAATGGATTTTTGGGGTGTTTATTTTCAGTCCGTATTGGCTTTTATCGTTTAAGGTGTATGTACACACTGGAAACTCCGAAAATCGTTCAAAATATCGAATATTTTTTTATTGCTTAATAACGTTCTCTTTTACTTTAGCTTTCAAACGATACCAAGATGTTGTCATTATTCGAAATATTTCTCGAGTTATAATTATTTTTCTTGAGGTGCTTTCATTAAAAACTCTAGTTACGGTGTTTTCAAAACTCATTTTATGAAGAATAATATTTTCCATTATGTTGCTTCATTCAAACAATCATAAATCAATAGAAATTAACCAAATACAATTATTTATATATAAAAATAATCTGTAGGAAACAGTGGATGTTTTGTGCTTCAATAAAAGTTACATTTATAGAAATAAATTTTTAATGGCTATTTAAAAGTTAAAATTACAGAAAAATTCTCGTTTTCTCTATTCATTGTTGATGAAAAAATTAAAAAAAAAAACTATACATTTTTATAACTTGATTGAGGCTAATGAAGACTCTAACATGAAGACTAATATTAGGCATCATTTCCACCTAGAATTGTGTGCCTGTACAAATTATAGTTTAAGATGTCATGTTTAAAAAAATAGGCTAATTAGCTCATTAAATATTATTTAATTAATAATTAGTGTAATATGGTTTTTTCTCACTCAAATGAGTTTAAACATATATTAATGACCTACTGTGAAAAAACCGGATTTTTAAAGTTAAAATTAAAAAAAAATCTTCTAGTGTGTACGAACATCTTAATTCTTTTACGGAAGGAAAAAAGGACTCAGTGCGTAAAATATCATAATTAGATCCATACAATGCACGCTGATGTAAATTTCTGAATAAAAATTACTTTTCATTCAACTGGATTGCAAGATTTTTCCGAATGGATCGAGGAAGCATACTTTTTTGATTGAATTAATGATAAAGTATTTTATGAATGCCATTAAATATTTAAAGTAATTAAACGCTGTCATCAATCGAGGTAGAGAAGTTAAAATTTCGAGAAATGTTTTAAAATATATTTCTAGAATTAATTTCTCTCTCCTACACGTTAAAAATTATACATGTCGTACAAATTTGATATGCTTTCTTTATGCGTTTTTATTTCCTTGTATACGTAGCATAGAGAAAGTATAGTAATCATCACAAAATTCGAACCCGAGATTTTGACGAATCTCCATGTTTTCAGAGTTTTCTGAGTAAGAAAAACACTTTTTGGAAAATATCCCTTTGTCTGTTTGTGACAAAGATAACTCAAAAACGCTTTGAGATAGTTAGATGAAATTCGGTACACGATCTTTAGTATATATCAGATTCGTGAGGAAATCTGTCTGAGGCTGTTCGGACACGGTAACTATAAAATTGGAAGAAAGTTGGGTAGAATTGGAAGAAAGTTGGGTAGAATTGGAAGAAAGTTGGGTAGAATTTGGTACACATTTAATATCTATATTGCAGGTACCTGTCAAATTTTGAGCCAAATCCAACGGGAAAGTTGTCCATCTGTTGGCTTGTACTTTAGTAACATGTAAAAGTGGTAACTCAAAAACGCAATGACTTAAACATATTAAATTTGGTATGAGATTTTGTGAATACAAGTTCAATTTTGTATCAAATTTGTTTCAACCGGTTGAAAAACATTCATTTAAAACAAAAATTCCATTTTTGGATACTATTAACGCATGTCGGGGATTAATCGCCAAATAATTCGCCAAGGATGACACAATAGATTCAGTAAAAATTCTAAATTCAAACAAAAAGTTAATATTTCGTAACTATTGTACACCAATGCCATGTACGGCATTATCTGGCACGACAGATTTAACAGAATTTGCAAGAAAGTTTTGGTAGACTACATCCGTTAGTTTATTTTGTCTTATATACATAAAAAAACTATTTTCAAAAAATGAAAGAAGCCAATCATGTTTCTTAAACATAAAACAAAGCTTTTTCAGTTTTATTTTTAAACCAAAATTATGAAACAGGAATTGATAAGATATGCAAGTTGATAGTGTCCAGATGTCATAAACAATGATCATGTAAAATATATTAGTTTTTAAAACTTGATAGTTTATATCTGATATGTAAGTGATGATCAAGTATAGATTTAAAATAGATTAAATAGAAGATCTGGTTACATCTGGTTAGATCAATTGAATCTAATCAATTTTACATTATTTTACTGCGAATATGATACATAATTTCATCGGTTTCTTCCATGTTCCAATGTTGATTACTCGTACACAAATAGATATCGGAAGGTTCAATGACGGGGAATGTGTTCATATTTAAGGGAATTAGAAATAGAAAGATTTTTATTATCGGGGGTTACCCTACAGGGTTTGATTTTGTTTATTACTCGCGTAAAGGTCGATGACATATAAGAAAGTTTCCAGCTTTCAAAGCGGAAGCCCGACCAACCACTTTTTGGAAATTAAGGACTTTTTTTTTCATGGTAAAAAGTAATGGTTTTTTTTTACCATGGTATTCTTTTAAAGTTATGAATGCTCGACATAATTTCACGTCCGTATTGTCTAGAATTATAGATAATAATTATCTAATAATGTCTAGAATTATATGTAGCAGCGACAAACATATGTGATTCATGCTTACGAACTTTTTCATTGTATATTAGCATATAATATGAGAATAAGGTAGTTAATTTGGAATTCTTATAAAAATAATTACTTCAAAACTTTCACACTGACATTTTGAATTTCTTCTTGAATTTCATAAAAATGATTTAATTTTACATAATCTTTAATGAAATTATCACAGAATGCTATTTAATAATAGTTTGAGAATAAAATTCACAAATTATTTCATATAAAATTTAATGCATGAATATTATTTGCATCATTTTCCTACATGTCAACTTCACAAACAAATTTAAAAATGAAAATTGCAAAACAAATATCTATGTTCATGGTATAATTTCATTGTAATTCAGCAATTCCTTTCTATTTTTCCTTAAAACTAAATAAATTTAAAAAAAATATTTTCTGTGTTCAGACATGAAAATATTTAAAAAAAAATCAGACTATAGTTTATTAATATTTTATATTTCATTTTCATTTGTTTTTAAATGAGACTTTTTATGAATATTTGAAGAATTTATTTTTAAGGTATTGGAATTAGTAACGCTAAAAAATTATGTTAATAAAGAAGTTTAAGTAAGAATTTCTACAATGCATAAATTTAACAAATCTTAAATTTTGTAAAATATGATTACTTGCAACGCAAGTACGTAGCTCAGAAGAATATACTGATTTTTTAAAGAAATTTTATTGTAGAACATATTTTCAATACTATGTAATAATATTTTCATGTTTCCAAAGAAAATTCTTTTCAAATATTTCAAACTTATTTAATATTAAGTATACTTATTATGTATAATTATGACTCTTGTATTATATATTTAAAGAATTTATACATCCTCCAAAAATAATTATTTCTTGCATTTTTAATATTTCCTTTCTTAATTTTTTTTAATGAAAAGTGAGCGATTTTAATGATGGTACATAAAGGATATAATTCCACATTCATATAATTGAAACTGTTAGAAGTATTTAAATGTATTTTCCCATGTTTAAAAAAGAAATGAAACAATCCATTATTTTTTTTAAATGTACTGCAGAATCAGAATTTTACAAATCAGTTTGAAAATTAATTGTATTAAGATTTGAAATCTAAATGAAAATCAACTAATTTTAGGCTTAACAAGAAAATTTGCCACTTTTTTCGCTTGCCTAATTAGTTTCTTAATGCAGATGTTGCTGGTCGCTTTTTTTTTCTTTCTTTTTTGTGATAAAGTATAGATGAATTAAACTGTAATAATATTTATATGAAAGTTATAGAAGTATGGAAATAGACTAATAAAAAGACTAAAAAAACTGTATAATCAGCCTGCTTAAATCGTTATTTAAATTTAGCGAATTTTAAGCATTAATAAAGAAACCTTTTATAATTGGATTAAAAGATTAAATTCTGTATCGTGTTATTTAGATTTCTTTTAATGCACTTTTATCTAATAAATATTTTTCGCATACTTTAATCGACAATTCTAATTTATTTCAATCATTTTTATACGGAAGTTTTAAACTGATTACGGATATAAAACGTTATTCGCCGTTTTTCAGGAGTTTTTAATGGATTGTAATTTAACTCTTCAGTTTAAAACTTTTTTTTTATTTCTATAATAATTATTTGCTGAAATTTTAAATTATAGTATTATGTTATTAAACTTCTTTAGTTACGAAATGAGGGTCATAAATAATGGACAGGAGGGCATGTTTTCATTTTTTCAGAAGATAATTATTTCTATGTTTGTTTTCAAAAATGTTTAAAATGCAAAAAAAAAAAAAAAAAAAAAATCTCAAAAGTAGATTATGATTGACAGTACTAAAGGAAAACTATATAAATATTTGCATTATGTTGTAAAATGAATTCCTAATATAATTCAAAAAATAAGTACCCTTTTCCGAATGATTTTGAGGCATGGTACCATTTAAAGAAATGTTTCAAGATCATTGAATTTCCCAAATTATATAGTAAATAAAGAATAAGTTCATACAATGTATCTTAAGATATATATAAAAAACCCTTCATTCAACATGCAAAAAATAAAATTTTAACTACTTCCAACACATTAATGTCCTTTTTTAAATAATGAAGTTTATATATATATATATATAATATAATATCTTATTTAATCTCGAGAAATTTTTTTCAAATTGCATGTTTAAAGTTGATAGAATTTAACATCCATTTTTATATGAAGATCACTCCTTTCATAAACGAAAACTAAGTATATTATGTAGAAATTATTATTCAAAGAAAAAACGCGAAAACGATTGTTCTAATAAGCAATAATTGATATGAGAATCTTCTTGATTTGTCTTTGATGGTTATAGATTTTGCTTTTTAATTTGATTTCTTTTATGTTTGTAAAGAGGGGATTTTCATAACCGATTCCTCACTCACTTTCTGAAGACAAGAATTTTAAAATTTCATATGCCTCTGAGTTTTGAATAGCAATGCAATTTCTTCATATTTTCAAAACGTAATTATCATTTTATAAATTCTTTTAATTAAAATTAGATACCATGCCAGTGCTACCATCTGGTGATGAATTTGAAAAAAACCGATTTCAAGATTCTGTACTAATTTTTATACTAAAGAATTTATCAATAAAATAAAAATCAATATTAATTAAAAAAAATTTTATGCCTATAATTTTAACATCTAGTTCTTTCGTCATAAGCATAAAATAGAAGAAGCAAATTACTATTGTAGTTTTTGTAGAAAGAGATGAATAACCGATTGTGTAACATTTTAGATGACATTTTCAGTAGATAATTTCTTAAAAAAGGGTGATATAATATATTTAGTTTGTTTTTACTTACGAAACTAAATTAGAAAAAGCCAAGTCAAACGAGTTTCTAAATAAAAGGATGAATTAAAAGTCAAACGAGAATTCTATCTTTCACCACCTGTAATTATATAAAAATACATTCCCTTTTCAAGAAAATTTTAATAAGATCTTCTTAAACTGTTGTATTTTTTCTACACACTCGGGTATAAATAAAGGATGAAAGTCTACTTTATCTTTCAAAAATATATTGTGCTTCTCGTAATAAAACATTATCTGAAACTGTTTGAAAGTTTGATCAATTTAAGAATCGTTAAAGAAACGAAAATGTATCCAAAATTTGTTAAACTAGCTTCAATAGAAAAGTGGGTGGATAAATGGAACAATGAAAAGTACTTAATTGAACGTTAAAGTTAAAAGAAACGGGAATTTAAATAAATTTTAATGAACGGAATCAGACTAATGAAATTAATTAAAATAACCATAAAAGGAAATTAACTTAATAAAACTAAAATTAAATTAGCATAAAAGAACTGTTTAATTTAGATATTTCATTTTAGAAAAAAATATATAGTAATATTCTGAGAAATGCAACACAGGAGGTAATTATAAAACTTTGCTGAGTACCTGGCCACATGAATTTGAGTTACTGTTTTTCAAAGTTTAAGAATGTAATTTTCTTTACTACGAAAATTTTATTTTTTATTAATTTCGTATGCTTTTGAAAAAAATGAATTATTTTTACCATTAATTAAACATTAATTCTTGGAGGACAAACTTTTTTTCTAACAATTGCAATCCTAACTCATAAGTTCTTTTTGAAGAGAAACGCAACACATTTTTACTATAAATTATTGCCGTTTCTTACCCATCTTTCAATTTAAATTATTAATTAGATAAACCATGTAAAACTCATACAACACTCATTGTACTTTTCCAAATTGTGTGATGATTTTATACACAAATAATTCATCACAATTTTCATTAAATTTTTTAAACTTACTAATGCTCGCATTATATATTTTCATTTTTAATTTGCTTTCAAATTCGGAGACTGGTGTGTGGAAAATTATTTGAAAAAAGTATTTATAGAAATACATATTTTATAATTAATCTTTTGTTTGCAAAATGAAATTTTATAATCAGTGTTTAGTTTACAAATGAACGCTGATTGTAAGTACTGACAACATTTATCCAATATTAATGGATATAATTTTAAATTCAAATACACTGATATTTAGCTTATAATTAATATTGTTTTTAATTTTGAAATAAGGCAACCAAGTGACGTCACAATCTAACTACACATTGTATTACACTTTGAAGTGATGTCACCTATTACTCCCATAATATTCATAAAGGATAATATATACTAGAGCATGCCATTCTTGGGTATCGAGTGGCTCTTGTGCCATAAACATCAAACTCAAACTCAAACTCTTGGGTATCGAGTGAGCTGAAATTAAATGCAAAAAAGTAGTTTCAATAAAAGAAATACAATAAAGGTTGATAATTTGATATTTGTTGGTAAAAAAAGCTACCATTTTTGATTTATTGTCATTGTGACATTTGTCAAAAAAAGTCAAAATTATTTTTACAATTATTTATTGATTTGAAGTAAAAATTCAAATAATTCATTCGAACATAATATGGACTATACTGAACTACTATACTGAATACTATCAATACTATACTAAAACACTTTCAAGAGAATATGAACTATAAATTCATTTTTCTGCATCAGGTAAAATTTGCATCTAAAAAAAATCAAATTATTCACTAGAATTCACACATTATCAAGCGATAGCTGTCTCGAACAATGGAGCTTCAGAATAACATGATACAATGGAGGTACTTGAATCAATTAACAGTTGCAGTAATGCTATTACCACCATAATTTGAGGATATTACTACTGAATTATTACTATATTCAATTGATAGATAATCCTGCTTGCATGCGCTCATAGTATTATTGAATTGTACTATAATATTCTGCATATCTGTAATAGATTTCATCGTTTTATATGTTAACCACAGTTTTTTATACACCAAACGAAAAGTATTTAAGGTGTATGTACACTCTTGAAACTTCAAAATATCGACTATTTTTTTATTGCTTAATAATGCTCTATGATCCTTTAGCTTTCAAACGATAACAAGATGTTGTCAATATTCGAAATATTTCTCGAGTTATAATTATTTTTCTTGAGGTGCTTTCATTAAAAACTCTAGTTACGGATTTTTTAAAACTCATTTTATGAAGAATATTTTCTCACTATGTTGCTTCATTCAAATAATCGTAACTCAACAAGAAATGAACCAAATACAATTATTTATATATCAAAATCTGTATAAAACAGTAGATGTTTTGTGCCTCAATAAAAGTTATATTTATAGAAATAATTTTTAATAGCTATTTAAAAGTTAGAATTACAGAAAAAAATCTCGCTTTTTCTATTCATCGTTGATGAAAAAATTGTTAAAAAAAACGATATATTTTTATAACTTGATTGAGGCAGACAACATGAAGACTAATATTAGACATAATTTCCAACTAGGATTGTATGTCTGTACAAATTAGAATTTAAGATATCATATTTCAAAAAATAGGTTAATTAGCTCACTAAATATTATTTAATTAATAATTAGTGTAATATGGTTTTTTCTCACCGAAATGAGTTTAAACATATATTAATGACCTACTGTGAAAAAACTGGATTTTTAAAGTTAAAAATTTAAAAAAAATCTTCTATTGTGTAAGTACACTTTAAATAAATAAAACCTTTCAGAACATGAGAAGCATGTGAAAAAAAAAGTTAGCAGAAATTTCGATGAATTACTTTCTCAATTCTGAATAGACTACTATAAAAGCATTTGAATGACTTATAACAATAAAACGAAATAACTTTGTATTAATTCGAAAAGTACGAAAAGTATTTTCAAATGTAAAGAAAGTGGAAAAACAATTTAATGGATGATGGTTTTAAAGTTGGATGTAATAAAACAGCACACCTTAGTCAAAAAGATGGCATGTACAAATTTAAGTCTTTTTTATTTATGCTTGACAAATTTTCATTTATAAGGCTTATAAAAATCTTTCACTTCTTGAGAACCAAAACTTTTAAGTATGAAAAGATAGAAGTCATGTTTCGTAAGAGGAAAAAGTTGATGAATGTCAAAAATTAAACTAATAAACAAGTTTGAAAACAAATTTGACCAATGGTAAACTCCAATTGCAAAACATTATTGAATTATAAAAGTGAAGTTGTTCAGTATAAATAAAAGTGCAATGAAATCTGATTATTAAAATTAATTCACAGATATTATGCTTTCAGGTGTGGTATGAATTTTAACTGTATGCATATCAAACTAATTAAAAAACGATGCCATGTATTGTTACAGAAAATCATTTATTATTTTTCAAGAATATTTAATATGAATTTATCAAAGATATGAAACATCTTTCTCATTACTGCCGTCTTCCTAGTTTGCTATATTTATTTGCTAACTATTATAAGCTAAATCCTTTTTCTATGCGACGCAAACTCAAAGACTTAATTTAATTATTCTAATGTAATCATATAAGAAAAATATAAATCTTTATTTACATTGTTAAGGATTAAATTGTTTGCTATTTAAAACCAAGATGAAATATTTTTGGATATAAAGATTTTTCATTCTTTTCTTCATTCCTAATTACTTTGGGGATTAAATTATCTGATCTTTTTTTTGTAACTAAAATTACTTTAACGAGCAGAAGAAAAGATGTTGGTTTTAAATAAAGTAATTTATTTTAAGAATACTACAGGAAGATGAAAAGAATGTTGAAATAAAAGGGATGGATTTACATATAAATTCTCTTAATTATATCTTAGAGATTCTGCGAAGTGGGCTTGATGTATTTCTTATAGAAATGAAGAAAATACTTTTTTTGTAAATGGATCAAAATGTTTAATTTATTAAAATGCAACTAAGCACTTTATAATACCAAAAAACAAGAAATAAAATTACAATGCTTTTTAAGTGTTCTATAATGGCGACTACCAGGATAAACTTTGATATTCGAGATCAGCATTTTAAGCTTACTGATAAATTAATTTCTATTTCAATGTGGTAGAACTTAGGTTTCATGTTTATAGAATAAGATTAAAATGCTATTAAACAAGATAGTTATTTTTCTGTTACAATGGATATATTTCAAGAACCGTCTCCCGATATATTTATTTCGCTTCATTTCTTCGTTTGCGTTTTTAGATGATTTAAAAAAATAAGCACTATTATTCCTTAAAAAATCAACTTTGAGATTTCTATGAATCTCCACGTTTTATGTTTCTCTAAGTGGGAAAACAGTTTTTTAATTGTGACTGTCTGCGTGTATATTAACACAGTAAAACCAACAAACGAGTAATACAAATAGATGGAATTAATTTTATCTGTAACCTAACTTATTTATCTGCATTTAGTTTGGGACCAAATTAATCCAAAGGCATTTTTTCGGAATGTATTTTTCAGGTATTTGGAATAGGTAATTTTTCAGAATATTTTGAATTTTCTTAAGTCTTCAATAAAGCTAAACTAAAATTATTAATATTGATAATCCTAAAGCTCATTTACTAATAATGAAGTTAATAATCATCAAAAATTCGCTTTGCTAATCACACCCAAATAAATTATATATATTTCCTTTATTTACCAAACAAAGTTGAGAAATGAACGTGACAAAGAGCAAATATAATTTTGCTTGCTTTTACAGGATTTTATGTATTTATGAAAAATATTTGATCAGAAAAAAGGTATCGTCAATTTTGATACAGTGCGTGAGATCTTCAGGAGGAAACGGGTGATTATAAAGAAAAAAACTTTTTTTAGCAATAGAAAAGAATAAGTACTCAGATCTTAATGATTAAACTTGACTTTCTTGAATTACTTAATCAACCCGAAATTATTTTATTCAAAACATCCACTTATATATTTAAAAGTTTAAAAATTCATCTTACGCTTGGCTAATATTTACATCACCCATTAAAAATTTTTTTTTGGAAGACTTTGTGATTCAGAACATTAAAATAATCATTTTTATTTAAATTCTAAGTTTTCAGGATTCTCTGATTTATTAAAGAAACCCACTGAAAATGTAAAATTAGTAAAAGCAAACAAAAGAAGAGTAGTTTCCACGAATAATCCCTAATAAATGTGACATGACGCGTAAGAAAAAGTAAAATCACTCTTGATAGATTTTTCAATGAATTTCCATTAAATATGCTTTACTGAATATGGAAATATCGCAAATTAATAAAGTATTTCTAGTGAAAGAAAATTCGATATTCAACATGAAATAATGCGAGTTTAATTCAAAAATCATAATTTTTTTTTTAAATTAAAGAAAAAGGAATATCTATCCGTATTTAATTTGTTGTAGATACCAGTAGGAAGAAATAAAATGCGTCAATTAAAATTCTAAACATAAAAAAAAAAGTTCTGTTATTTTCCCTATTAAGTCATATAATCGTCTCATTTCTGCATTCATGTTAGCGATTTTTTGTTGATGCATGATTAATTTTATTAAATGCATTTCTTTCAATGGACGTTTTTGGACAAGTATAAAATAATAAAACTAAATTTTTACAATAAATATTTTGAATGGAAAATTCGCTTTCATAATTTTTTATATTTAGTGCTATCGTTTGAAAATAAAATTTAATATAATTATTTTAATTGCAATTTTCATAAACCTTTAATTTTTGTTAAAAAAATCTTTTGATTATTTTTATTATTTTGTTTATTTTTTATTTTATTAATCAAAATTATATTAGTTTTGTTATTTCAATTGTATTATCCTCGTGTTATAATTAAAGATAATCCTTAATGAAATGTCTCTTATTTTTTGCTTTGTCTCGAATAAACTATTCAAACATATAAAGATATTTTTCTTAGATAATCCAATATTCCAAATATCTAAATAGATTTTAATCATTTTTTTCAAGGAATTTTTTCTCTTTAAATGAGTACAGTCCACTTTATTCTACAGAAATTGTAAACATTCTTGCGCAACAGACTTTTAATAAAAATAAATCTAATTTTACGATTAGTTAAAAGAAGGGCTTTCTCAGATATTTAATTATAATTCCTTTGCATGAAACTGAGTTTAAATAATTAAATTGAAGACGTTTTTTACTTTCATTTTGGGATTTAATTGGTTTAATTTAGCCATAAGCCTTTTATGAGATTTTTAAAGACAAAGAAATGTCATTTCTAAGAATAACATCATTTTTATTTAGAATGCATTATTGTTTTTTAAGAAGGAAGAAAATATTCCTTTCTAATGAAATTTGCCTGTTTTGTTAATGAAGTCTAATTGAATTTGATTGTTTTTGCTTATGCTTACCCGGTATGAATATGTACAATTTTTATATAAATTAGAATAAAATGAGAATTCTAGAAAAATACATTCACAGAACTGATTCTAAATAAGATAAAAACGCAACAGTATTCTCGTTTTAACTATTTGGTATTTATAAAAATGAAAAACGCTTTTGTTTACATGTATATTTAATCCATAAATGCTATATTTTGCCTTTAACCAATACAGTTTTCTCTTGTAAATATTATTAGAATAAGATTGAAATTCTAATGCAATAAGGAATGTTATGGAATAAATTTATTACATGTATATGACAGCATAAATATTAATATAGAAAAAAAAATGAAAAAAAAAATGATGTTTTGCCCATATGATTGCCACTTTTTTTATTTTGTTTATAAGATTGATAATATTATAACGGAATTGTAGTGTTGCTTCCCAGCTTGAATTGGTTACATCGTAGGAAAGATAGTTTTATCGACAGATCTATTGAATGTTGTGTGGACTTCGAATTAAGGACCCCCGAGCTTGGCGATAAACTTGACAGCATTTGGAGACTTAGTGACGAATTTGGCGATTTTGGCAACCAAATGGATGATACTAGAATTTTTAAGAATTGTGGTGGCAGGACCAATAGAAAACGAATTATACGTGATTCTTCTGTGTCCTACTATGGAAGCTACTATAAAGAGTCAGTTGTTCAAGCCGAAATCAGTCGTATAATTAATGTGTGCTGAGTAAAGAAGAATTAGTTGGATCAGTCCAGGGAAACGCAAGCGTTGAGCGGATCTCAAGTGATTAGTTTATTGAGCTGAGCACAAAGTCTTGGAAACAATTATGAAGCAGCATTGAGTTGAGTGTTGAGTAGTCAATCGTATAGTAGAGTCGGCAGTTGAGTAGTCAATCGTATAGTAGAGTCGGCAGTTGAGTAGTCAATCGTATAGTAGAGTCGGCAGTTGAGTAGTCAATCGTATAGTAGAGTCGGCAGTTGAGTAGTCAATCGTATAGTAGAGTCGGCAGTTGAGTAGTCAATCGTATAGTAGAGTCGGCAGTTGAGTAGTCAATCGTATAGTAGAGTCGGCAGTTGAGTAGTCAATCGTATAGTAGAGTCGGCAGTTGAGTAGTCAATCGTATAGTAGAGTCGGCAGTTGAGTAGTCAATCGTATAGTAGAGTCGGCAGTTGAGTACAGTTAAAGCAAGGAGACGGTGAAGAATAGCAGACGTTTGGAGAGATCTTCTTGAATAGTTACGTGGATTCTCTCTCTTCCTGCTGAGTTCTGTCTGATCGCTTTGTGTGCTGTTGTAATTATTTACTACCAGTCACTATTTGTGAGCTGCTGTTTGTTCTAAGTGAGCTGCTGTGTATAGCTTGTGTACATCTCGCCTGTGTTTTGTCGTCTGTGTATTTGGTCTTCATGTTAATAAACGACGTTATTTGCTATTGAAGACTGTTGTTGCATGCACCTACTGCAGCGACGCCGTTCGAGTTTAAATGGAATATTTCCGTAACAATATATTTTTTCTGTAAGATTCAATTAAATTTTGCACTTTGTAGAAATAATTCTAATTTTATATTGTCTAAGAATTTTATCACTTTTTTTCTCAATTAAACTCAACGTTACGAATTTAAACAAACTGTTTCTTAGTTGTTAACCATACTTAAAATATTTTACACATTTTTAAAGCAGCTCTCCACGATTTCATCAAAAAATAAAAGTTAAAAATTGTAAAATCAATTTAAAAATCAGGCATTTATTAAGATAACAAACTAAACAATCATTAAGAATTTTATTATTTTATATCTGTAAAGACATTTTTTTCTGAAAATGTATGTAAAATATTTAATCTTTCACTTGAACTCATTTTAAAGCTGTGTTTTCGACAGTTAAAAAAATAACAATTTCATCATCTATAAACTTGCTTCTGTAAACCAGAAGTATATTGTTTTGAGTAAATTGCACATAAGTAATAGAAATAATAGCCCGTTTTAGTAAGAAGTTTATTGACATGGAATTCGAATATACTTAAAAAAAAATAAAAAGCATACCTTTCTCGCGGTAAGATAAATGATAGAGCAAATTATATTCATAAAACACCAAGATCTCTTCAAGACCACTCAAAAGCTAAGACCAAAATATCACTCATCAAAATGAGCTTAAATTATTCTCTCATAACTGAATAACCATTCCGACTAACCACGCCTGTCATAAAGGAAAACAGAAATCAAAATCACAGGACCCATACAGTAGCTAACGATTTTATTCTATATACAATGTTTATTTATCTGTTTATATATATATATCATATAGATGTTTACAATTTTATGTCAATTTTTATCTTTCATTTTCTCACAGCCATTACATGGTCTCAAAAATGAGGAGAGGGTGCATCTTCAAATATTAATATTTCTGTTCAATCCATTGTCACCATTTGGTTTTGGGCATTTTTGTTCCCCTCATTAAATTATTACTTTTTTAAAACATTAAATATATCTGTCCAGGATGCGACTCCAACAGGATTCTCTGTGGAGATCCCATGGGTGATTAGTAGTTTCTTTATTTATCCCTCCTTCTCGGCTTCGGAACCAGAAGGTTCAGGTTCGAGACCCGATACCACCGAAGAACTGTCTTGTAAGCCTGTCTGGTGCATGTTAAATCCATCGGGGCCAAACGTTCTCCCGCTGGTGTGGGGTGGAAGTTTGGAGAGGTTGGTGCTAGCTCAGGTGTCCTCCTCATCTAACCACGGTTCAAAATTACGAGGTCCGTTCTAAAATAGTCTTAGTATTGCTTTAAAACGGGATGTTAATACAACTAAACTAAACTCTCCTTTTTTCCCCTTCCATCTTGTTCTCATCCAGTTAATTAGATAATTCAGTGTTGCTGGCACCCGGGGAGCAGGATGGTGTTATATGTATTAAAAACAGGATCCAGAGAGCATTACATAAGATTCCATATCATGTTGGGAGGTAAAAAGAGACGGGCTCCCACGGGGCATGATTATAACTTTGGAGTATTGATCCTAGTGAGCTCTCTAATTGTTTGGATTGAATTATTTTTTGTTTAGCGATTGGCTGCCTGTTTGTGCCTATTGGTGTCTACAATTTTTTTCTTCGTGAATGCTTCTTTTTATTACTCTTGCTTAATGATTTTTTGTGTAATGTCATTCTTTATCTAGATAGTTTATTGGATTTCTTAAAGTATTTTGTTTCAGTTCGATAAAAATAAGCACATTTATTTCAATTTGATTGCTTTTGTGGTATTTGTAAAAAGAAATATAGTTTTCCTTTAAGTTCTAAATTTATTTTTGCTTTACAGTCAGCTAAATTACAAGAATATATATTTTTTGAAATTCAATTTTCACAGAATTTATTGTTTAAATTCCAAATCTAATTTCGATACATAATTCTTCATTTAGTCATTCAGGTCCTGTGTGAAGGAAGTATAAATTCGCCAAATCATCCAATAACTCAAAGAAACTGTTTTCAATATCTCATTTCAAAATACTTTCACTTGGACAAGAAAAATTTCTCTAAATTGAATTCTCAAAATTTGACAAATTTTCAAATTTATTCGTAGATCTTTCTAATTCAAGCGTATAGCTCAAAACCTTTTCTGTTATCTTCTTTATAGGCATATTGATATAACATGTTTCTGAGAATAAGACGGTTTTGAATGAGGAGTTAGAATTTTTTGTGAATTACAATTTCTCTTCGTATATACAAATAAGTAGAGTGAAAAAAATGCATTAATAGAAAAATAAAATTTATTAAAATTAAGAAACGAGAGAAACAAATTAGAAAAGAACAAATGGCACGAACACCGAAAACGGAACCCCCGCCCCAACCCAATACTTGAAGGGTAAAAATTATATTAATATTCAAAACACGAATTTAAAACTAGGGACAAATGACAATTAAACAATAGGAAGAAAGTGAACAATTTTAATTTAAACTTCGGAATCTAAAAAAAATATTTATAGATATTGAAGATGCTTAAATTATACTACCTTAATATTACCGAGAAAGACAGAATATTTTTCTTTTTAAATAAAACAAAGTCGCTTGGGATTGACAGTGCTCGGTTAGTCTAAGAGAAAATTTTAGAATTTGAATTCAAATCAATCGAAATAGTTAATGCATGCAATTACAAAAAGAAATAGCAAGTAAATAAGTAATAATAGATTAACAAGAACACATATGATTAAATTACAAAAGAACGAACAAGTTTTTTCTAAAGAAGAAAATATTTTCCCAAATATTTAACTTTCGTGAACATCTTTTAAATGAGAATAAAAATAACACATCATGGTAATTTTTAAACTTTGAAAAGTTTGCGACAAAGCCTTTATGCTAAGAACCATACCCATGAAACGAAATGACTTTCATAGTCATACTAGGAGAGAGACATTTAAAGATCTTTCTTAATATTTACTTAGAGCTTGAAGATAAAAAAACAAACTTGAATTTTCCAGAACTCAATTAAGACCCCACTACGAACGTGATGTGAATCTTTTTATGCTCTTTTCTACCCAACGGGCCGAGTGAAAGACTTGAAAAATCCATTTACATTTTTTTTGTCTGCTCTTTCATAGTGAAAACATCTTCACGTGCATTATTTCTATTGGAGAGTGTTAAGATGTTTCTTAATAAAGTCGTTTCTTTTTGCATCAAAAATGGTTGATAAATTTACAAGTCCCAAATCTTTAATGGAAATTTAACTATCCGGAAAATTTCATACAACTGCAAATGTAGTATGTATTCTAACTAAAAAGTCCCTTAAAGTCTGCTAAAAAAAAAAATCAAAAATAAAGTGACAAAAATCAGAGCAAAGAATTGAAAGAAAAAAAATCGGTATGAATCGGTATACTGGTATCGGATACCAGTCTGTCGACTTCGTATCCATTTTGAATCTATTTGTGTTAGCAGTTGGGGCCAAAATTTAAAATAAATTTAAAACGCTTTTGTGTCGGGATCATAAACTAAATTTTATTCATCACACTTGTTGTTGTTGTTTTTTCTGATGGCACTTGCCATAGGCATGCCCACTGATTCAAAATCTGTGATTTTAAGCCTAAAGGGAGCGTCTCTTCTTTTAGTAGCGCCAACTAGAGCCAAGAGTACGATTTTGTTATTCACGCATCACATTCACTTGCACAGCCTCCTTTTAAAGGGGGGGGGACATTCACACATCTCGCAGATAGAACAAATGAAAAACAACCCTACCCGAACCGGGACTCGAACCCAGGACGCCCAGATCAAGATAGGGAAGGCGCGCTACCCCTATGCCAGGAAGCCGACATCATACTTGATATGATTTTGAATTATTGCATGCGCATACTATCTGGCAATTTCCACCGTTTGTTAGATTTAATATAAAATTTGTCGATATAGATATGCCCGAAAAGTCAAGGAATTAGAATACATTGAGATATACTATTTTTAATGTAAAAATCATTTTTGTATAAATTATAAAACAATATACACAATATTTTTTATTGTATCACACCGCTTGATGGATTGCCGATTGGTTCTGGGGACTTGTAATGGAAGATGAAGGATATATCAGTTGAATGCCGAGGAAGGATTTTGTTTAATATTTGTATAGTTTAGAAAACAAATAAAAATTATTATACCTCGAAATTAGAAGATGAACCAGTTACTTACGTTTTTAATAGTCCAATAACATTACAGTACTATGGGACTATTCCATTAGAAATTAGTCCATTCATGAACTTAATTAAAACAATTAATCCAATTAAAACAGCAGTACATTAATATCAAACCGTATGTTGGAATTATGCACATAAAGTTATATCTAAATGATTTTACTGAAAACAAATATAACCAATATTCCTGTCGATCTAGTTGATCACCAGAAATGATTGCATTCTAAATGGCTTTGTTCGTTCATGGCGTTGTACATTCTAAAGCATTTTATCTATAGCTATGTCACACGTATACCTTGTAAGGCGGGAATGTACATCTCGGAGCTATTTTCAAAAAATTTAATTGAAAATGAAATAAAACTTTCTTTCGAAAATATCACAGTAAAAAGGATTTTTATTTACATCAATTTAAATGCCTGCTTGAAAAGTGATTGACAATTACCAGAATGGATCTGCTACTGTGTCTTATGTACCTATGTTTAAAGGCATTAATGCCATTGCACCTACGACTCCACTTATTTCAACATTCTGTATTTACGCTTGAAAAACGAAATGCATATCCTCTTGTGTATCGAATTTGCTCATTGATTCTTTTAAAATGATTTAGAATCCTTAATTCTAATTTGAATAACATTTCAAATATTAATTACTATCAACAAAAACTTGAATTGCAATTAATAATTAATATTAAATAATAAATTAATCAGGTAAACGTGCATAAAACTTAAAATTTATAACAAGTTTCACAATTGCTAAAGATTGCGAGTGATAGAAATAACACAATATCAAAATAGGCTTAGTGTTTCAATGAAAAAAAAAAGCATTTTTATACAAATTTTGAAAAAAAAAATATTAAAATTATAGAATAACTGTACTAAAATAAAATTTTCGTCATTGAATTTTTTTTTTAATTTAAAGAAGATATTAAAATAATTTTTAAGGAATGTTAAAAATTATGCCACGACTTTTATGGAATTATAAAAATTTGCCATAACTTTCCAAAGTTATGGCAAAAAATGTAAGTTTATTCTATTGCCATTTCACCTCAATTAGGATGGCTTAACTTTTTGAACTGCTCATTTAATCCTTTCAGGTACTAAAGAATATGTGGACCAAATATAGTTTACAAGTTTCCAGGTGTGTAGTGATTTATAAGGTTCAAATAAATGAGTAGACATTCAGTTCTTTATAGAGAGATAATATTACATATAATGTGAATGTTACCACAATTTATAGAAATCGATATACTCATGTGAATATTGCCACGATTGATGGAAATCGATATAATCAAGTGAATATTTCCACGATTGATGGAAATCGATATAATAATGTGAATATTTCCACGATTGATGGAAATCGATATAATCATGTGAATATTGCCACGATTGATGGAAATCGATATAATCATGTGAATATTGCCACGATTGATGGAAATTGATATAATCATGTGAATATTGCCACGATTGATGGAAATCGATATAATGGCACATCATTTGTGAATAAATTTGCAGTTTTGAAATGTATCTGTTGCGATGTTCCAGTTTTTTTGGAACACAATCATCAACATAAAAAATTTATTATTCCAATTTTTTCGCTAAATTTTTCTATTCTAAAGTAAAATGGTAAATACACAAGTTTTTTTTTATTTTCGTGCACAGATGACATTGATATAAATGAAAAATTCATTTTGTTGCACAAATTAGTTTTCAGTTAAATTATTAACAAAATTGTGAGATATTTTCCCTTTAAAATTTAATTTATTCTAATCATTCATTGCCACAGGCTTTAATAATGCCACACTTTAAATAAAAAAGCAAAGCAATTAAAAATTTTTTTATACCTTATAATATTCAAGGGAAAAAAAAACACTCCTCACACATTGTGGAAAAAGGAGTTAATTGTTATTCGAAATTCCACTTGGAACACAAAACAGTACAATGACACGTAAACAATGGCCGTTACAAGCTTTTCTAAAAATGTTCACCAACAAGCTGGCGTTTTTTGCAGCCATGAAACTCTTAAAATTCATTTTCACGTGAAGAAAAAAATGTGATTAGTTTCATCAGACATAGAATAGGCGCTAATTTTTCTTTTTGATAAAATTTTTAAAAGAAGTGTGATTTGTGATTTTTTTTTCCTATTAGGCTTTTGGCTAAAAGGAAAATAAATTAAAAAGGGGAGAAGTTTGATAAAAGGTAACTCCATAAAATTCAAAATAAATTGGTGTGTCTGCATTTAGAATAATAGAGGCGTTTTTTCGCTTCCACTCGAGACGCGGTAACTTTTTCTTTTTGCACTCTACCTTATCGAAGTGGCGGTGATTGCATTGAACGGAAATTCTTCTAAATTACCCTTCTAAGTATTTCGTAGAATGTTATTTAACAAGAATAAGAAGAGGAACTGCAATTTTTTAAATACTTGTGTTAGCCCTTTTATTCTTGTTAGATTTTTCGTTGAAGTAGGAAATGATTTTTAAAAGGTTTAATGAGTTTATAAATCATGCTATTATGATGAGATTTGAACAAAATATATGTAATGCAAAAGGGAGTTATTGATAAAAGCAATTAATAAATTTCATTATATATTTAAACTTATATTTATTTTATATATTATATATATTTTAAATATATAAAATATTATATAATTAAGCAAACTTTTTCAGGTATGAAGTTTTTTGGACATTTTAAAGAAATTAAGTAATACAGTGACGTTTTTGAAGTGAATCAAACTACAAAAATATTTTATATACATCACTGATAATTCATAGAACATAAAAAAAAATAAAATATTGTTACGAATCTGCGATGCGGCTTTCCAGCATAGTTGGTTCCATGAGAGGTCCCAGAGCTTGGCGACAAACTTGGCGACTTGGCGAAGATTTTGGCGATTTTGGCGCCAAAATAGATTATACCCTAAACATCTAGAATTTTCCCGATCCGTCCAGTAGGAACGGAGTTACGCCTCGAACGTTCCTGATTGGCTGAGAGGCTTCTAGCCCCGCCTTCTGAGACCTATAAAAGGAAGCACCCGCAGCTGCCAGGCAGTGGTGAGTCGAGTGGTGAACCAGTGGTGAATTGAGTAGTCGGAAGCGACAGAGAAGAGTGGTGGATTGGGTTGCGAACCAGTGGAGTCGAAGAGTAGCCGGAAATAACAGTAAGGAACTGGCCTTCCAGAGATAAGCGGAGCAGCGACGGAGTAAAGCTAGTGCTGAACTAAGCTGTGTTCTACTGTCTGCAGTAGAGTCTGTTGTATGCTGCACGTCTCGGCTGAAGATAATCGTCTTCTGTGCTGTATATAGTTGTCGTCTTTGTGCTGTCCTGTGTGTCTTCGTGTAAATAAACGTCGTTGTTTCATTTTCTACTGCCGCCTGCTGATTGAGCGTTCTTCACACCATATAACTTCCACTATCCAAACGAACCCCGGAAATTCCGTAACAATATATCTAATTATAAATTTAAATCACTATTGTTTCAGTATATAGTAGAAAGAGCTTTTTCCTTTTAAAATTTCCTTTCATATGAATAATATTTTGATTAAAATTTGCCTTTGAATTCTTTGTTTACTATTTCTTTTAACTTTGATTAATTTAAAACTTTTCGCTTTATTATTTTACTTCTATGTTTTGCTACGGGAAGAAAAAAATAAAGAAACTTAAGCGCGATAAATAAAGGGTTTTAAATAATTAATAATAAAAATATTGTTCTACAGAAAACCATTTTTAAAATTATTTTTAGTGCCACCTTTGTATTTACTGATATAGATTTGTATAAGCTTTCAAATAAAGCTTAAAAATCAAGGTGATAATGGCTAATTTCGTATGAAGTAATAGACCGTGTGTAAGTAATAAAGCATTTAATAAATTCGTAATATTTATCATAATCGTTATCGGTCGATTCCATATAACAATATATTTAATGCATAATGCTTGTGAAATGTGACAGATTCTATAAGTTGTTTAAAAAAAGGTACGAATCACTATAATAGAAGTATAAAGAAAATTATCTATAAAAAAATCGGTTAAAATATTCATACTCTATTAATCATTTTGCAGTTAACCTAGAAGAGAAGGTGATATAATACAAAAATAAAATCCATCCTTTCCACTTATTCATATCCTTTTGTAATCAGTTTATTGGTAATAGTATTGAGTAGTATTACTTTTAGTATTTAGTATTTATTTAGAGAGAACTAATTCTTGCAATTATTTTGAGAGCTCTTGTATTTTCAATGCAGTTCAGTAAATTCCTTATACACTGCGTAAAAAAAGTAGGACACTTGATTTTGTAACAATAACCGAAAAATATTTTATTTTTACTAAAAATTTTTATTAGAAACATTTAACAAATATTTCAAAAATACAATTTTGACATCAGAATTATGATGTTCAAACATAAAATATTAATGGCAACAAAAATAGTTTCTCTTTTTTGAAACTTTGTAAAAAAAGTAGAAGGACAGCATCATAATGAATGAAAAAATAGTGATTTTAATAAGGAATGGTCTTCCCATTGGCCTTTATAACTTCAAATATTCTGTTTGGAAGTGAATTGTATAGAGTTTGAATTTCAGTTTGACAAAAATTGTCCCACGAGTCATTCAATGCTTCTCGAAGCTGAGTTTGCGAATCAAATTGCCTTCCATCAGCATAAACTCGACGAACTAGCATTGCCCAGATGTTTTCCACTATATTAAGGTCAGGACTTTTGGCTGGCCATGGTAAAACATCCACATTATTTGTTAGGAACCAATTTTTGACTCCAGTCGCGGTGTGAATGGAAGCTCCGTCTTGCTGAAACTTCCACTCTTCACCACCCATGTCAGAGGCATAAGGAAGAAGCTCGGAATTCAGCACTTGAATGTAGTCTGTATGTTTTTACCTACCATTTAAGAAAACCAGACTTGTCATTCCTCCGTATCCAACAGCCAACCAAACCATTAAACTCCCTCCTCCCATTTATCGTGTTGAATAGTATTCGCCTTCAGTCCCCAGACAATGCCAGTAGTGCTGATATCCGTCTGAACCGTCTAAGTTAAATGTCTTTTCATCGGAAAATATCACAGAAGTCCATTTTGTAGTCCAGGACATGTGCTTCTTAGCCCACGCTAAACGGTTATCAATGTGATCTTGTTTACACTTAAGATGATGTTTCCGTTTTTTGAAAATGAATTTTTTAGATCTTTTAATATAGTTGTAAACTGTTTGTTTCGTCACATGATTAAGTCCTGCTTGATTTCTTGCCTTTGAAACACTTCCTTTGTTCTTCTTCAGCACACGAGCAAGTTTTCTTTCATCACGTGATGTTAACTTCTTCGGTCTACCAGTCTTCTTTTTATTTCCATTTTTATAAGGATTTCTGATAAAGTTTGAAATTGTATTGGGGCTCACCTGCAACAATCGAGCAATCTCTCTGACACCTTTACCATAATTTTGATATGCGGAAATTTGCCCTTTTTGCAAATCGTTCAAAGGTATTCCTTTAGGCATTTCTGAGAACGTAGAAACACCGTAACCTTTAAACAAATTAATTTTTTTGACAGAAAAGGATAAACAAAGTACAAAATTACTATTTACATAAAGAACAACTCACTAAATTAAATATATTAGCAAGTGTCCTTCTACTTTTTTTACGCATTGGAAATTATATATACTAATTTTCTTAATATTAGTGGTAGATGTTTAATTTTTGCCTAAAATGAAAACAAGGGTCATTAAACTAAATCTGCATAAATATCTGGTAGTAAAGAGAAAATAAGAGATATTAATTGGCAAAAAGACACTGTCCTTCTACTTTTTTTACGCAGTGTAACCTTCTTTTCAGTATAGATTGGTTCAGTACTCCATATTGGCATCCTTCAGTACAGTTCAGAATATACAATTGAACTTGTTTCTATGTACTTCAGTACAGTTCAGAATATACTACTGAACTAGTACCTATACACTTCTCTTCAGAATACACTACTGAATTGTTCCTAGGCACTTAAATTCCCTTCAGAATATAATATTCAATATAGAATATGCTATTAAACTAGCTTCTATACTCTGCAGTACGATTCAGAATGCAATATTCAATGGCTGTAATAGTATTTCAGACAGCAGGCATCCCTCTTACCCCTAGACATCGGAAATTTAACGGAATATGAAAATGTATATGCCTTACTAACAGATTTTTAATTGGTGATTTGATAAATTTCTCAACACCTTTTTATATTCATTAAATGTCATTCATTTTAAAAATATTTATTTAAATAATCGCTAACTCTCTCAAATTGATAGATTTTTTTCCTTCATAGAAAATCTCACAATTTGATGTATCCTTTTATAATTATTTTCGTTGAAGAAATATGTGAAAATATTTATGTAAGCTTTATTTCTCAAGATTTAAATGACTCTAGTTATTCTCCTGTGCAAGAAAATAAAAGCTTTCAAATAGAAAAATGATACAATGGTAAAATTTAACTTTTCCTTCGCAATTTTGAGCTTAAAATCCTTCATACAGAAATCTGCTTTGCATAATATTTTTAGCATATACAAAGACCCGAGATGTTAAACAACATAATGGTATGTCAAACAATGGCTATTTTAGTCTTACTAAAAGGCTGTCATCAGCATGACATTTTTTTAGTCAACTTGCAATTTTGTAATTTCAAGCTTTCAAAAACTTTTAGAAATAAAAAAAAATTGACATACTTCATCAAGTATAAAAATAACAATGTTTCTTTTATTTTTTTTTACTAAAACTTCAACATATTCCACTTTTTTTACACATTAGTCTTCCGTCTGAGAGGCAAAAAAAAAAAAATGCCTAGAGGAAAATGCCTGACAAAAGATAGCTCCATAACATGCAAAATTAGTTTGGAGCATCTGAACTCAAGAATAGGAGCAGGGATTTTAAATGCCTCTTTTCTGCTTAAAACTTCATTTTTTCTTTTTACCTTATCAAAATAGTGACAGCAGCTGAGAATTAAAAAAAATATTACTCTGATAAAAACATGTTAAAAATTTATTTAAAAATAAGGGCAACATAATTTTTAAAAATAATTTTAGCAATCATTTTAATCTTCAAAGGTTGACTTTTGAAGGGGGGGGGGTTATTATATGAAGATAAGAGTTCCCAAACCACTTCTGTTCATGTTTGTTTGTCTATTTTAAAAGTATAAACGAATAGTGGCTTATAATTTTATTTAATGTGATTTCTTATTTCGGTAATTTTAATGAGACTATATGTATTGCAATAGTTAATTTGTAAACAAAGGATGTATCTTGGATACTAATATTTGGAAGCGTACATTTTAGGAATCGTTAAGAAGTTGCTTAGATTAAAAAGACATTTTTTTTTAATTCTTATTCCACCGAAATTTTATTTTCTATCAAATCTGTAAGAATGTTCAATCTTTTATTGAATTTTGAAATTTCATGGTGGATTCAACGAAGAAAATAATAAGTAGCTTTTTGTTAAAGATATAAGATTAAAATCGAATTGATTTAAGGTAAAAAGCCTGTTCATTTTAATACGAAATCGCCAAATTTGGGCTAAATGACAGAAATTGTGCATCGAGATATTCAGAATTTTAATTAAAAAAATAAATTTCTTGAAATTCAGATAATATTATCGTATGTTGACAATTTTTACACCTACTTAAAATTCAAAAAAAAAATCTTCTCAATGGTATAAATTTAGTTTGCATAAAATTTTAGAAAATTATTTTTTTTTCAGAAATTAGATATAATTTGTAATGAATTTTCATAGATGAAATTTTTATCAAACCTATCTCATTTTTACCTCAAGTTTTTAAATTGTTTGCTTTTATTTCTTCTGTAAAAAATAATTTATTTCAAACAACCTTTTAATCAAGAACTATAACTCTGAAATTCTAAAAGTGTACTGGGTGATTTTATCTCATGATCATTACATTTCCTATAGTTTTATTTATGATTTTAAGTTTACGTTAATTTAAATTTATATTAAATTTGCGATATAATATTTTTGAACATACTTGCGTTATTTAGCAGCTACGCAAATTTGTACCAAATAATTTCTAAAGTGATATATTTTTAACACTACAATTTTAAAGAAATATGCACTTATAATTCTTTTAAGGGTCAATATATATGTAAGCTATTGATTTAATTTCATTATATATTTGAATTATACATTTAATGCAATATACTACGATTAATACAACTAATTACCCAATAAATATAATTATTGAAATAATCATTAAACAGAAACGAATTTTAATGGATAAAATTATGATTTATGTATCATATATTTTTTATTCATAATTTTTTGGATGCTTTTGATACATATTTAATATATATATATATATTAGACATTATCTCGTATTTTTCATTCAAAATTTAACTTTTAAAATATTTTAAAGAAATATTTTATATACTTGTATATTTTAGAGATTTATATTTATACATCTTAGAGATATAGATTAGAGATTTATTATATATTTTAAATCTGTCAAGAATAGATTAGAGATTCGACACGTTCCAGCATTTACAAATTGAAGAATTAGTTTCCTTTTCCTTTTATCAATAAAATCAACTACCAAGGAACTTCTAAGTTTCTATGTCGATTCCATATGTGGACTGCTACACAATATGTATTTGAATCGTGCCCATCAGGCAATGCTCTTGTTTAATGAACAAAGACAAATATATCGGTGTAATACAAACGCCTCATATGGATGGTACTTGATAAATATGTATCTTCTAATATCTATTTCTATTCTATACGAGGGTGGTAAAACTATTAAGTGACATTGAAACTGTTATTCTGAGAAGGTTATTTTAAAAAGCTAATTATGACCGATGAATGAAAGAATAAGCTAAGAATAAACTCCTCCAATTTCTGCGTTATTTTAAAATAATAGTAATAGTAATAGAAAAGAAAACAATTAAAACCTATAAAAATAGAAGTGATGAAAGATGATGTGGGTATAACTATCAATTGTTTCAATATTTTTACCTTCGACTGTAAGCGAATTTATCGCTGAAAATACAAATTTATTTAAGCAGAGGATTCAACGAGATAACATTTATATAACAAATATTAAATTTATTAACATTTTTCGTTAATATAGAACTGGATTTTCATGGTATTTAAATATACATAAGTTTACTGATCTAGCGAAAAGAAATAAAAGTTAACTGACACATTTCTCTTATTAAAATTTCTATAAACTTTGTATTACGAGGTTAGAAAATGTTTGAAATTTGAAATTGTATTTGTAAATCATATATGAACCATTTAGTACTCTTTCAATATTAGATATTAAAAAACCCCAAAGAGATTACAAAAGAAAATGACACTTACACATTCTTTTATTCTTAGTAAAGCAATTCGTTGACTTTGCATGCTCATATATTTAAATACTTATGCAAATATACATAAACTCGAATTGTTCTAACTTGCATACGGATCAAAATGATAAAATGTTAAATCTTATATTTTTAAAAAGTTATTTGCCCTGATGATTCTTTGATATATAAATTTACAAGGACTGTGGAAACTATACTTATTACTTGATTCTGAAAGAAAGTTTCGGAGTTTTTTTTTAAAAGATCCTAATTGGAGTTTGTAGTGAATAGCTTATAAGCCAATTAACGACTACGCTGCAGGAACAATTGCTTTTGTATCATGGTCATGTTACTGGACTGCGAACCACAAGGTCCCAGATTCTATCCTCGCTCATCGCAAATCAGCCACATGGGTGACTTCGGACGATGATCCTTTTACTTTCATACAACTGTTGTGGCGCCATCTACTCGCAACTAAGGTCGTCAGATACACTTGACGCAGCAACCCAAAGTCGTGAGACTCGCTTGACGCAGCAACAGCATCAGCAACCACTCACTCACTCACACACGCTCACCATAGCGCTTGGCGCTAATCAAATGGGTACAGACGCATTAGAATCAACAGCTAATACATCACCACTCAACAGCCATATCGTTCGTCTCGCTTCCGACTCACTGGAGGGAGAGTCTGTAGTGAATAGCTTATAAGCCAGTTAACAACTACGCTGCACAAGCAATTGCTTTTGTTTCATGGTCATGTTACTAGACTGCGAACCACAAGGTCACAGGTTCTATCCTCGCTCCTACCAATCCGCTAAAAGTTAATGAAACTAACTTCAAGGCATGTGATCTCCAGGTTATTTAACGAATGGCCAAATATCTTAGAATTAAGTTTAGCTACAAGTTCAGAGAATATCGAAAATAATTTATTTCGAGATCCAGAATAAGCGAAATACCTTTCAAGTAATGTAATAAATAATTGCAAACACATCATCAAATCTGACTCATCTGTTTCATATTATTAGAAAATAAATTGTAATTTTTACTTAGTTCGCCACTCTGGTATAATCCCTATTTTATTAATTTATTTCTGTTATTGCAGGTTATCAGTACTGCATAAACGATAGACATTAATATTCAGTAAATAAAAACATTAATATTAAACAATAACATTAAAACAATAGACATTAATGTCTGTTGTTAAACAATTAACAATAGACATTAAAACAAAACAATTTTAACATATAAACAATAGGCATTAATAGTCAATATTAACATTTTTCAATCTAAATTCGAGTTAGAAGAAACTTTAATGTTTCCTTTTAACATACAGTTTTTAGTGAAAACGGGGAAAATTTCAAACGAGGATTTATTGACTTATTTCATTTAGTAATATTGTTTAAAAATGTTTCTCGCTTTTTCATTTCGCTCGAAAGTTTAAATTATTCTGACTATTCATGACCTCAGGCTAATGAAAATTTTAAATGGAAATCCAAATGAATTGAAAATTGAATTTTCTCTTTATTATCATTTCACATAAAAATATTTCGCATGCCTATACGAAAAAAAAAAGTTAATTATGATCTTCGCAATTCCATTCGAGTAATAAAACAATGCGATAGTCATCGTTTCAAATCTCATTATCATTCTTTCTAAAAACAGTCATCAATGTTCTAAAGATTTTTTTCTATGCTATCAATTCATGACAGTTGAAGGTTAAAAAATGGTTTCATCAAAAATAAAATGAGCAATTTTTTTAAATCTTTATATAAAGTTTTTAAAAAGCACATTTTTATATTTTTTTTGTCTGTCTGTTAGCTAAATGACAAAAACAGTTCCAAAAAGAAAATAAGATTGATAAAAGGCATCTCTATGCAATGCAAAATAATTTGGATTTCTGAACTTCAAGATGACTTCGGCTTTTTTAAAAAAATTCCTCTCGAGATATTTTTTCTTTGTGTTACACCTTATCGAAGTAATGGAGACGGTGGGGAACGGAAATTCCTAAAAGATACCCTTCTAAGTTTTTTTTTATAGAATTTTATTTAACAACAAATAAAAAAAGCAATTTCTTTTACTCCTTTCATTTTTTAAGGGTTTTAATTGAAGGAAGTAGCCATTTTGGATGTTTAATGAGTTAATACAGCTTGCTACTATGAAGCTGATTTTGAGAACAATTTGTTTCGCCATTTACTGGCTTACCCGGCATTGCTTAGAAATAAAATATTTTCGTATATAATGTATTTAAAGAGCTAAAACTAATTTTATATAAAATATTGTAATTGCCGAAAATCCCTTTATTTGGAACATTATTTAATTGTAATATGCATAACAATTAAACTAGTTAATTAAATCATTTAGAGCTAATTTTCTGTAAATCTATTAACTCTTTAAAGGGCTGTTTTTTCTAGTCATATTATGTTAAAATATTTTTAGGCTTGAAATTAGAATAAGAAAAGGGATTCATTTAGCTTATTAGATAAATTTAATTTGATTAATTAATTAATTTGGTTAATTAATAATTAAGTAACAAATCAAGACGCATCATTTTGTGAAAGATAAAGAATTGAAGCATCTAAGTTTCTGTCTTTCTAAAAATTTTTATCATAACTTATGCCAACCTACACAAATTCATACAAAGATTGATAAATTTGGTGGGAAGCATACTTCCTACGGCCCAAGAAAGGGTTAACTTAATCAATTTTTTTATGTACATTTTTTATTATTTGTTTTAACCTTTTTTTTATTAGTGTTTCTCCAGACTTCAGCTAATAAATTTTGCGAACAATTTTTGATATATAATTTTGATCTGAAATGATAAAGAAAATATTGCTATAAATATTATTTTCAAATTGTGTTTTAAAATTAATGAAAAGAATATTTAAAATATAACGATAAATTAACAAATGTAGAGTAATTTCAAAGTCCCACCGTTGCCTAGTAACGAAGTATTTAGAAATACCTTATTTGAAAATTGTTTGTCCAATTGTTTATTAAAGTCCGGAAAAAGAAAGTTGGTGTAAAGCTAAAATTCCAGTGTCAAGATAGTGTATCAAATTTCATTTGTCTAAGTTATTGCATTTTTGAGTTATGTTTGCATGCATGCCGAGGTACACATCGACAGACCACCACCCTCTCCCCTACTTCTTTGACGGATTTCATTCTACTTTCGATAAGGATTTGTAGTTAGATGCTGAAAAATTTTACTAAATTTCATCCACCTAGCTTTATATTTTGTAGTATGTGTGAATGCGTCATCTGCATTAGGACAGACAGAATTCCTCTGAATCGATATCGTTCAAAATTTGATAAAATCTGCTTATTTGATTTAAAGACAGCATACCAAATTTCACCCATCTTTCATCTTATTCAAAGTGTTTTTGATTTGTTATTCAGACAGATAAAGCGACGAATAGATATAATTCTAAAAATGTGATTATTGGACTCCGGGGGGTATCTAAAAATGAATTCCATCAAAATCTCGAATTCGAATTTTTTTGATTGCGTACTTTCTCTTTATATTCTTCGTTAAATGAGTATTCATTAAAGTGATGAATCATAATCTTTAATGAGTGTTCATTAATTCTTTTTTCATTTTCCCTGATTACTTGGAGACGCAGAACATTTTTTTATCAATTAGTTTATCGGCTGAAAAATGGAGGGTGGAGAGAGGAGGAACTAAAGCGAATATGAAAGCGAGAATAATTGAAACGTATCGCCATTCATTGCAAAAGAAATTTTGAATTCCTGATCTCAAGAATATCCTACTATATGAATAAATTTGTGCTAAAGTCGAAGTAGTTTCCTTTATTGTCATTTTCTCGTTTATGAAGTATCGTAATCTTCAAAGAATTCGAAATCGAGATTTTGACGAATTTTCACATTTTAGACGTCTCTCAGTCCGAGAAAGACATTTATTAATATGACTGTCTGCCTGTGACAGAGATAACTGAAAAGGGCTTGATCTAGACAGCTGAAATTCGATATGCGGAATTATAAGTAAATGTGTAAGTTTTTATCAAATTTTGTGCAAAATCTGTTAAGTGGAAGTCTGTCTGTGTGGCTGTTCGATTACAAGCGAACTCGATAACTACAAAACGCAAAGAGTTGGACAGATGACATTTAGTACACTATAATAACATATATATATATATATATATATGTGTGTGTGTTAACATCTAAAATATATAAAACTACAAATTTTGTATCAAATTCCTCAAACCGTTGATTGTCTCTCGGCCTGCACTTTCGCATGTATATAAACACAATAACTTATAAATAAAATGACTTAATAAGATTTTGCAAGTGATCTTCTGATTACATTTGAAGTTTTATGTCACATTTCAGCACCAATCGGCCAGCAAAAATGAGTCGAAAATACATATTCTAGTGGTTAGTCTAGCGGTTATACATATTCTAGTGGTTAGTCTAGCGGTTATACATATTCTAGTGGTTAGTCTAGCGGTTATACATATTCTAGTGGTTAGTCTAGCGGTTATACATATTCTAGTGGTTATTCTAGCGGTTATACATATTCTTGTGGTTAGTCTAGCGGTTATACATATTCTAGTAATCGAAAAAATTTCATACAGCTCACTTTCGCTGTTTTCACTTTGTCTTATTAAAACAATATAGAAAGCAACTCCTCGAAATGAATTTTCAATAGCTTGCATAGAATTTGGTTTGCCTATTGACAGAAAAGGAAGTCTGATGTTTTTTCTACAGCTTTTGATATCTGTTTTAGCTTGCGTTTTCAAGTGAAGGAGTGTAAGAAATTATGGTGTTTTAATGAAATTTAATTCTCTAATGAAGCAATGGTTCCGTGATGATTAAGTGGCTTCGAGCTGGAAAGTGCGAAGATGTCGAAGTATTCAATGCTATCGAAGTATTACCGTGGTAAATGCTCAACCCGACGAGGTTGTATATCTAGTAGAGCGCAGAAATCTGAACTGAAGACATAAATGCAGTTTCCGTTACCTGACAGCTGTCCAGAATACTAGATCTTCCATAAAAAAGCTTCCGCGCTGCGCCGAAACGAAATATTAATATACCTTAACTAAGCATCACCAACAAATAACTTATTTTAGATAAAAAGTTATTTATTCCATTTCATGGAAGTATTGAAGTACTTCTTGATGATCTTATGCTTGCTTCAAGTACCAGTTGTCATAAGATACGCATAGAAAATTAGGGTAAATCAAAAATTCTGATCGCTTTTTTCCCCTTGAAAAATTAAATAATTTCAAATATTACTTCCCAAAAATAAACAAACTGAGTCATACTTTGTTAAATTTTAACCTTCTCCTTTTTATCTTTTTTAAGACAAACATTCTTCATACTTAATGTGTTAAATACACACAAATACTTCTTATAAAACCAGCGAAATGACATTTCGAAAAAAGCCATATCGGATTTTTTTATGATATCATGAACATTTAAAATTTTCATTTTTTCTATTAATCATTAACTTCATACAACTCTCTGAAGGTAGAAAGTGATAAGCTACATCACAGATGAAAGAAGTAATATTTCTACATTTTTAACTACATTAAATAGTTTTAACATTTATTTTACCCTTCTATTCCACCAAAAAATAAACTAACATATATGGAAATAGCAAAAAGTAAAATGTTTGGTATTTTCATAAACTGGAAAATAAGTTGGAGCATTTGAATTTAGATTATTAGAATTTTAGAATATTCTATATCATAAGAATGCAATTCCCCCTTTTTTTCATTATTTTTTTGTGAAGTGAAGAAGGTAACGAACAATGAAGCTTAATTTTCTTAAGTGGAATATATAATTTTTAGAAGAATAATAGCAAATCTTTTTTTTACATACGAAGCCTGCAAAGAGAAAGTATTTTAACCTTCAAAAAATTCGAAGATATTTTGGCATATCTTCACCTTTTTTAACATCTTCATCCGAGTTCGAAAAGTGCATTTTTTAGCATTATTTCTGTCTGTTACTACTGTAATACACGCATATGGCAAATCACTAATGTGAAAAGTCATAACACCCGAAGAAAATTAGCCTCTAGAATTTATATAGGTTTTTCTGAAGTGACACCAAATAGAATTTTCCAAACGAATTTTCGAATCTCAGTTCCTAATAGGGTTTAGTTTAGTTATATTAATGTCCCATTTTTTAAAGCAACACCAGGGCTATTTTGGGACGGACCTCGTAATTTTGAACGGCGGTCAGATGACGAGGACGACACCTGAGCTGGCACCTCTCTCTCCACACCACACCAACAGGAGGACGTTTGGTCATGACGGATTTAACGTGCGACAGACCCCCTTACACGACGGTTCTTCGGTGGAATCTGGTCACGAACCTGAAACCCTCCGGTTTCGAAGCCGAGACCTTACCACCAGGCCACCGCGGCCTAGATCCTAATAGGGATAGTCAAAGATCTTGCATGTTTCAGATCTTTGCTAATGCACCATTCTTTCAATCTTTGCTAATTTGATTTTTGCTAATCATTTTTAATGCTTAATGCACCAAATTTGATGCCAAAGTCATAAAATCAATGCTGATCAAATGGTTATCAATGTTTGACCACCTCTGATTTAATATGCATTAAGTCCAAATCTCATTTCTGGAAGTTTTCTAGAAAATCTTTTGACCTTTAAAAACTCACCACTTTATACAGTTTTAATTCAATTTACTTCGATTATTCCTTGCATGAATCTATGCGAAAAATATGGTTTTAAATTAATGAACTGTCACTAGCCGACGAACAAATCACCTGCTTTAAATATCTCCACACACTTGCTTCCACCTCGCCCATAAGAAAAGGGATTGACCTGAGAGAAGAAAAAACCATACCTGTATGCAGAGTACATTCTGGAAACAGGTGGAGAGCCGATACTGCTCTTTCAAGCCATTGCAATTGTCATTTATTCATTCGAATAGTAAGAACTAATGAGAAAAATAGACCCTTCATTTTAAGAAAGACATAATAAATAGTTGCTATTCCTGTGGTAAAGTCCCATTTCATTATTTGTTTAGAGGCCATTGAGGATTGCTTAACCAGATAGGTTTCTACCATCATCTAGTTATAGTGCAATTTCAACTCCACGATTATATCCAGTAATGAATAAGCGGCCCAATACCGGAAAAGGGATATATCTCGTTACAAAGGAGATTTCTCCTAAGATGCAATTACGATAAACGGGGGCATTCCGCTCCCTTTGCATCGTTCTGTTTAATGACTAATCATAATAGTTACAATAGTTAGAATCATACCCCCATCTATGAACGTTATGAACACATTTGGAAGCCTTTTGCAATGGTGAGTTACAAAGGGCTTTAACGTCTGAATATTCCAATTTGCAGCATCGTTAGCTATGTCTATAGTATTCTGCGGTTTGTGGAATTGAATTCATGGCATAAAATTGGGCATTCAAATATATAATTTATGAAAGCGTTAGAATGATTGTTTGCATTGTTATTCTATTAATTACTCTAGAATAAATAAACTTGGTTAGTGAATAAACTGTCTATACTTTTAAAAAATGCTTATTGGAAAAAATAATTCTTTAATGTATAACATTTAAGAGGACGATTATTTTAGATTTATGTATTAAACTTGTCTTCAACCATATGAAAGCAGACATCTCAAAACCTGGCTATTTCTCAACAAAAAACGGATCACACGATTTTTTTTCCAGCTGGTAAGATATTAAAAATAACGAGTTATTCTTTTACTTGTAAAATAAATCATATTGTTAAAAACATTTAATACTCCGGAATATATTTTGTTATTTGAAAAGTAGTATATATCAACAAACTAAAACTAGTTTTTTTTTATGATTGAATGATATGAATTCTGCTTTTATTTAAAAATTATTTCTGGGAAACATATATGGAAATTATACAAGTGAGATTCAAATGGGTAAATATGCGATTCATTTGAATTCATTTTCAATTAAGACTTTTATACACTGTAAATGTTGATAGTATAGTGCTAGTTAGTATTTTTAGTGTTATGCGAGATTTTAACTTGTGAATTGAGATAAAATTAGGATAACTAGAGAACTAGCTTTTTCATAGCTATTCACAAATTTATCGCGTTTCTTCAATATGAACTGTTTTTTTTAAATATTTCTAGTATAATCAGAATTTTGTACGAGTCGGAGTTAAATTTGTCAGAGGAATTTTCTGGGATGAAGCATTTTTACAAGATATATGGATTCTTTGTGTGATTGCGATGCAGAATTTAAATTCACAGTAAAATCTAAAACCTGACAGTAAAATGCAAGACCTTAAAAGTGCGGGATTTTTCATAATATATCGATAGGTGCTAACATACAGTATCCCTCTAGAAACTTCTTTATCTTATCTCAGATTTTAAATATCCAAGAAAAAGAGTTCAAAGTTGTTCAGCGAAGTCTCTTTGGAAAGTTGATCTCCAGTGAGTTGTCTTTGAACGTGTTGTTGCCTCTGTTTAGCTGATTATTTTCTGTTTGTGTTATTTCTGCAAGTACAACATTGCGTACATTTCGTTTGTGTTTCATTACTTGTTTCATGTTTTCATGTAAAATAAAGTCGTCATTCTTTACGAGAAAAGTCCCCAGTATATCAGTAAACTCACTAGATGTTATTTATGTATTGATACCACTTTCTATAACAATATATTGATGCACTTTTTGTAATTCCAAAAATGTTATTTTCACTTTAATAAGGAACATCAATTTAGATTACAACGAGGCTTTTGAGTTCTTTTAACATTCAATATTGTTACGAAATTTTTCTTCTACAACAAATACCGCTAATCACTTGTAATAGCGCAGCACATTTAATTGCTATAGTTCAGCAGCTTGCTTGCTGTCTAATCCTCCAGTTTCTTTACTTGTCGGCGATTCCGACTCCTCTCACACGCAACTTCTGACGATCCACACAACTTCAGAGTGCCCGTCTTTTATAGTTCCGGGAGGCGGGGATAGAATCTTCAGACCAGTCAGGGCGTATGAGAGTGTATCTTGGTTCCTACTGGATGGATCGTGAAACTTCTCGAACTTTCCAGTATGATCCATTTAGTCGCCAAACTCGCCAAATTTATCGCCAAGCCGCCAAATGCTCCCCAAGTCTGCCGCTAAGCTCTGAGTTTATTGATCTCAGCACGTACAGGACAGATCGTACAACGGTCTTTCTTACGATGACTCTATTCGTGCCGGATAGCAAAACTACAGATTTGTAACAATATATTTCCTACAATTAATTTCTTTTTATAGTGTGAAGAACTCGAGTTTTCTTTTACTTAGTTTCGAGAACTCACTAAATACATTTTCCTTGTAGAATTCACGAGTGCAGCTGTATTTTACAACCAAATTTAAAAAATTATTTCATAATGGCACAATATATTTAATTCGCGTAATATTTTATTTCGTATGGAGCATTTTGCCCTGCAACAATATTCCCATGATCCTTTAGGTATTATTCTAAATTTTAGTTCACAAAAATCAGAAAAGAAAGAACTACTTAAATCCAAAATTATATAAATGCTTCAGTACTAAGCTATTTATGGGGAATAAAAAAAATAAAAGCCGCAAATGGAATAATGAATGGAGGGAAGACTATCTGCTCCCAATTGGCTAATGAGTCGGCTTTAATTTGCTTTCTTTGCTGTAGTATTATATTTATTAAATGTTTCATAAATTATAGGAAGGTCATGAATAATTATTTTTATTGAATAGATTTTAATGAAAGAAATGTATAATTCAAAAGCTATAAGTATTTAACCCTTATCGTGGCAAGATTGGTTTTTTGAAGAAAAGCAAAAAAAAAAAAAAAAAATGTATATAGGTAGCTTTTTTACGCTATAAAAAAACATCAATAAAGTAAAAATAAACGTCTAGAAATGTCATGTGTTTAATAAAACTAAGTTAAAAATTATTTTATAGTGATAGTATATTTTTATATTGTATGTATGGTATACTATACAGAATGAACATAAGGGTTAAAAATATTATCCAAAAAACATTACATTGTTTCTAGATGCGCACAATTGAAAACATATTAGGACTTAAATTTGAGATAAAGTTGTATGCCATGGTATTTCGTTTCTTTATTTGTCAAATGATTTGCATCCAAAAACTATCAGAAGTGCTAATAATTTTTAAGACAACTTTTTTCTTCTCAAACTTGATTCATTCTTTTTGCTATTTTGAGGAATGATCCGTCTAAGACACGAGGAAAAATTCGTCATGACTGAAAGTTTCTAACATGGACACAATTTAGGCAAAACGAATGACGAATTCTGCAGCTTATTTCAATCAATAGTCTTGAATGTTATACATTACACTTCTTGGTATGTGTGTTTTTGTTGGAAAAAAAAACGATTGAGAAACTGCCTTCGAAAGAACAATATAGCTTGGCCTCCTCATTTATCTGCCTTTGTACAGTGTAAAGCATCCTTCATTTCCTTTTGTACATATATTAATAATATTTTTCACCGTATGATTTAAACTTTACTTCAGTGTGTTTGCCTACTTATATTTGCATATATACTTTTGTATTTGTATTTTGAATATTTTAATTGATCATGCTTCTTTAATTGTTTTATAGCATTTACTGTATGTTTCTATTACTATGTGAGCAATTTTGTTTCATTTTTGTTTTTGTTTGTGTGTCTACTTGTTTTCCCCTATTTTTCTTTCTTCTTTTTTTGCATTTGTGCCTGCGACCTTATATTTGAAATTTATTTTACTCTCAATTGCGTACTGACTTGCATCTGTAAGCCTTGTGGTATACTTGTTGGCACACAAGGAGTTTATACATAGAGAACAAAAAAAAAAAAAACACATTCTAAAATATATATAACATTGTAATAACAATTATAGTGACTAATGTTATAACTCATCTACATGTTCAGAACTTAAAAAGATCATTCATTTTAGTCACGAATTTTACTTACTTAATTTGAATATTAACTATATTGCTCTAATTTATAATTTGGAACCAACTTTAAAAAGTGAAATCATATCCTAGTACCTATAAATGTATAGTGTAGTCTTTTATTTTAAAATTATAATTACTATATTGATTACATAATTACCCATAAATGATGAGTTTTTAAAAGTGAATGTGTTCATTATTTTATATTCAAGAACGATAAGTTTAATTACATTAACAAAAGAATTAAATTATTTAATCATCTAAATTAGAATCGTCAATTTTCATGCAACAATAATAATTTTAATTACATTAATACAAGTTTAAGTTATTAACCCCTATAAATATACTAATTATGAATTTCATTTAACAGTGAACTCAATGGAGAATTTCAATACAAATGTTTTTTTTTTCAAAAATATAAATTCATTGAGTTGAGCAATTCGTTCGGAAAGAAAAAAGGAAATCATTAAATAAAATGATTTAATATGCAGTTTCAATCCGGAAAAATGAAGACAATGAATTGTTTAGGAATGAATATTATCTACTCCAATAAAATCTTTTAAATATTTCACATCGATGTGTTGCATCTCTTCTCTAAGAATTTAATGTACTTAAAATAATTCCAGCATAAGTTTCTCGCTGATTATTTGCCTTATTAAAATTGTAAAACAAATGCCAAGAAAAAAAATAATTTAAAAATAGAGCTATGATTAAAAAAATTTGTTTCTATTGTATTCAAAATTAGCCTTTTTCTCAATCTCAAAGAAATAGAGGCAATTTATGTAATACTGCTTCTATATATAATGGGATTTACTTGATACTTTAAAATTTTTTTTATTTTGTTTGGGATGGATTTTGCTTAAAACAAAATTGCAAAAAGCTGGAAAACTATAAAAATTGAAACAAGGATCACATCTGTTCCATGCGTTAATATTATGATACATGATTTGTATTTTTAAACATTTTCTTTGACTTTACAAAATAAAGAGCAACTAAATTTGTGTTAATAAGAAATGTGTACCAAAGAATGTTTATAAACATTTATGAGAAATGTTCTATGAAGAAATGGGTAAAAAAAAAGCAACTTTTTTTTCATAAATGTTGAATAGATGAGAATTTTATATATAATATCTTCAAGCCTTTTCCGAAACTGAATAACTTTGAATGAGGAAGCTTTAAATTCCCCCTTGACATTTTTCATTAAAAAATTTTGAATGTTATTTTATGCATACGAAAATATATTTTTAGTTTAAATATAGGTAAAAACTATATATTTTATTCATATTTATCTTTAAATTGATGGGGAGAATTTTTTTAATCTCTACTTCAAATAAAGTCCCCCCCCCTTTTTTTTTTCTTTTCCAAAATCAGAGCACTACGAACATGTATAGTTTATCGACGAATTTACCTCGAAATGAGGATGAGATGCTTCCGCCATGGTGGTTGGATCTCGCCACCCTGGAGGAGTACACTAATAGGGGGGGGGGGGGATCGGACTCCTCCCATTCCTCCCATCGATGACGGAAGGTACTTCCTTCGTGGAGGGTTGTACTGTGACCGGTGACGGCCCTTATGACTCAACCACAGTTCCAGCCAATGTTGCTGTTGCGGCGGTACGGTCATTCAGTTTTTATGGTTTAAATCCGTGTGCCTTCGTGGCGGGTCGGAGAGTTAGATGGCTGACTTACCGACGAACTTATTTTGTATCAAACAACTATACCATTACGAAACTGCAGGAATCGTAGAGAGTAATTTAGAAATAAATTGTTTATTAGTTAGACATAACTTATAAAATAAGAATTTAATGAGCTAGCCCCTAAATTTTGGGATTCAGCATTCATACAATTAAAGAATAATCTAAGAAAAATATACATAATTTAAAAAAATCTGTAATTATCTGGAGAATCAATTCATGACTAACAACAACATGAATCAAAATGGTAGCGCTTGTATTAGTTTACATGGCTAGAATTCAAACCAAATACAAGAATGTTAATAGTTAAATACTCTATCAACAAATACTGAAGTGTCCTGAAGCTCTTTATCCTATAATAGGTTCATATATAATTTAATCCTATAATGTTAATATATTCTTTTTAAGCAGTTAAATAGTATTTATTTATACTTCTTCATGTTGGCAATTTGACTAATGTAGAAATGAGCACAAATTAAATACTTTATATTTCTCGCATTCGGGGACAAATTAAACAAATTTAGGGATTAAATTAATATATCGAAATTCGTATTTCATAAGATTTTCTTGTGTGAAAATAATTTTCTGAGTTTCCCTTGTAATTGTCAATAGATACTAATTAATACTAGGGTGCAATACCCAGGATAAAAAGCAAGTTGCGAGAATTCTTTGGATTGGTTTATCTGCCAGTTTAGAATTCAATTTTGAGAAAGTTTATGAAGTGATTGTGATCTTTAATGAAATTGTGCCTCTATACTTTTTTTATTTAGAATTATTTTGATCATTCATTTTGTATTAATAATGGAGAAAATTTGCTCAATTTCTTTCTTATCTTATAAAAGGCTTTTAATTTCACATTTAGATGCAATTTTATAAATTATCTTATCGATTTTTTTATCAATTTCAGGAAAATATATTCTTAAGCTATATAATTCTTCTTTTTAATATGAATTAAAATAATAGAAAACATGAAAATTACTTTTTTTTCTTCAATAGAGCTCTCACCGCGACAAATCTCTAAATTTATTTTCATTTATTAAAAGTATTGGGTCAATCGTGTTGAATTAGTTCTTTTTTTTTAAAAAAAAGCAAGTTATTTTACATATTTATTTCTACCAAACATACATATTTATTGCAGATCAAAAAAATTAACACTGAACTTATCATAGAAACAATATTAAAGTTTAAGTAATTTTGCGAGCGCACGCACACGCACGTGCCCACACGAAATCAAATACCACAGAATTACTTAGGATACTCAAATTAGCCTAAAGACATGTGAAACAATACTTATCTCAGATATTTTTCCTGGAAATTGATATCAATATTTTAGTATTTTTTTTTCTGCCATGAAATTCTATAATGTTTTCGAAAATTTGAAGATATGAAAAAAAGTCTAGTTTATGGAAGATAAAGTAATATTTCTCAAATTTTTTCTCGTAGATTTCTTTTTTTTTCCATCCATGAATCTTTTTGGACAAAAGACCAAATAAAAAAAGAAATGATAAGAGTTTGCTTCATAAAATGTAAAATAAGTCGGCGAAACTGAACTCTAGAATGTATTGTTCTTTTTTTTTTTCCTTTCAAAATGGTGTAATCTTTACGAACCTACTTTATCGAAAGAGAGAAGATTGGAAAGGAAGGAAATTCTTTAAAATGATCCATCTGAGTCTTTCATAGAATTTTTTTCTCACAAGAGACCCAAAAGAATTTTCATATTTTTCAGCACTTTTTTTTTTGGACTCTTATCTTAGTGAGGTTTAAATTGAAGGAAGTGACTGCATTGAGGTTTCATTAGCTTTTAGGTAATTTTATTACGATGCGGGTTTTGTTTGGGATTAAGTTCGTTGTACTTAAGAAGCGTATGCGTAATAGAAACTGCTAAAATTATCAGTGAGTTTTTTATACGAAATTGTCTAGTTCTTGTGTTCTAAAAGAAGTGTTTCTATTTCCTTGAAAAATATTAAAAAAATTTATGAAATGTGTCAAAACATAAAATATAAGATATCTGAAAAAAGAGATTATATAATTATATTTTGAACTTCTGATAAATTTATGCTTATTTCGAAAATCTTTTTAAGCAAATGTTAACTTGAACTCGGTTAATTTACAATTTTTTTTTTGTTTCACATTACAACCGTTCTCACTTTTTTCAATTATTTTGAAGTAATTTAATAATTGATTAGTTATATTTTTGAAAAAAACAATGATCATTTTAGATAAAAATTTTAATTTGGCATACAATTTTTTAAATTTATTTTTATGATTATCCTTAACTTTAATTACAATTAGATAACTGATGTTAATACAATTAATTTTTGTATTTCATGTTTTCAAAATACTGCAATGTTTGAACAATATTTATGTAATATGAATAATACAATAAACTACTTTATGAAATAATTATAAATAAGCGAGCTAACCAATAATTCTTCTTTATGTGTATAATAACTAAATGTAATTGATAGTTAAATTATTTTCTGTTCTCATAAGTTAAAATCGATAGTATCTAAACTCCATATTTCCTCCAAAATTTGATTTTGCCATTTTTAATTATTTATCTAATCAATTACATTACTTTATATACCGAAATTAACTCCTGAACAAAGTAATTCGAGTAGTTTTAGCCCATTTTAAAAAATAAATATGGTTGGAAGTAGAATGAAGGTTTGGAAAAAGATGTTCATTGTGTTATCCAGGTCGAAAGAGTGGAATGGGGAAGTTCAAATTTCCATTTCAAATGAATTTCGCCTGAGAATATCATTCGATGGAAGAAAAAAAAATGTTTCGCTTCATAATAAATTACAATAAAGGTTTTTTTATGGTTTGTCATCTCTGCTAGATAAAAAAAGGAGACTCGTAAATAAAAAGATGAAAAGTGTATATTTAATCTTTTCTCATATACAACGAGAAAACTGAAATCGCCCAAAAATTTCATTGAGAAATTTTTATGGATTTTCTTTAAGACTTCCTTGAGGCTGAAAAATACATTTTGGAATTATATCTATTGCTTTGTCTGAAAACACGATTACGCAAATTCATTACGCACGATTTCATTCACACAAAGTTTGCCTATTCGAGTGTGACTACGATTCTACGGACTGCAAAAAAAAGGTGAAAAATCAAAACAAAACATAGTGCACAGTTTGTATATCTAAAGTGTAGGTTAATACCGAATCTTGAATCAAATACATCATCGGGTCGATCGATTGCCGATTTGTGTATTCGTATGCTTGTAATTAAAATTCTGAAATGAGACGACTTAGATATGATTTCGTTCCTAATATTGTAATTCTGTGCCAAATGTTGATGCCACTTCTTCGATAAAAAGACGTCCAAAATGAAATCTCGGTTTTATTTAATGTATTACAAGGCACAAAACTATCATGTGCAGGGCTCTTAAAATTAATATCCAGGCAAGCACTCGGAGTGTCCACGACTTACCGAAATTTCTCAATTATCATGCATGGTCGGTGGGGGTGGGAATCAATTTTATTTGGGAGAATGAAAAAAAAGTTTCAAAAAAAATATTTTCGCTTGTTGTTGTATTGTGTGTTTGTGGCTGAAGCAAGATATCGAAATCGACAAGAAATACCTTCTATACTCGAAGTAATATCCAAAGACTGGTGCATCTTACATTTGTGGAGTCTGAAATGCCATTCTTAGCTGAGGTTACAAACTGAGCCAGCATCCTTGTCTTATCATTAATTGAACTAACTGGTCCAAAATTCTAAAATGCTTATTTATAGGTTGGTGTGCAAAACTAGTAGTATCTATTGCTGATACTCTCCAATGAATGTTGGCATTCTTGAATTTTATTGGTATCCAACTATTTAATTAGTATTTACTAAATAGTATTGTTTCTTACACTAGCAAACATCGGCCATATTAATGATGTATACAGGATAAAAATGTATTTATTAGTTAAAATTAACCCACAATTTTATATAATTTAAGCTTTTGATATATATCTAAAGAACATGTAAATAAACGATTGATCCTCCAACAAAAAGTACATTGAAAAGAAAACAATACTTGTAATAAAAAAAGTTGCGATTTACGGTGCACAATCTTATTTGTTTAATAATTAGACGACTACTGCTATGCATTGTTATTTATTGAATAATTAGACGACTACTGCTATGCATTGTTATTTGGTGAGCAATTAGAGGACTAATGTTGCGCATTGTTATTTGTTGAATAATTAGACGACTACTGCTGTGCATTGTTATTTGGTGAGCAATTAGACGACTAATGTTGCGCATTGTTATTTGGTGAGCAATTAGACGACTACTGTTGCGCATTGTTATTTGGTGAGCAATTAGACGACTACTGTTGTGCATTGTTATTTGGTGAGCAATTAGACGACTAATGTTGCGCATTGTTATTTGTTGAATAATTAGACGACTACTGCTGTGCATTGTTATTTGGTGAGCAATTAGACGACTACTGTTGTGCATTGTTATTTGGTGAGCAATTAGACGACTACTGTTGTGCATTGTTATTTGGTGAGCAATTAGACGACTACTGTTGCGCATTGTTATTTGGTGAGCAATTAGACGACTACTGTTGTGCATTGTTATTTGTTGTAACAATTAGACGACTACTGTTGTGCATTGTTATTTGTTGTAACAATTAGGCGACTACTGTTGTGCATTGTTATTTGTTGTAACAATTTAGACTGCTATGCTTTCCTCTTCGGATGTTTATTTTCGTCTTCTCGTTATACTTTCATCAGAAACCGACTTACCGATATATATTGACGGTGGTTTGAGTGCACAAGAATATAATCAATTATTCGGTATTACGTCGACATATCTGGTATGTATCAATATTTGTCGGAAAATTAATTTTTCGCTCTTTTATGGCAACATATATATCGTTTGCAAGTAAATTTCTAAACTTAATCCTAAAGTCGACAGATTTTTCACTAACAGGAATTATTTAACATTTTTAAAGTAGACTTGTGGGTTTCTAATGTTTATTTTTATTTATACACGCAAGCCTTTACGAAACAACAAAATATTAAAATCCTTTGCTTGCTGTCCTCATTAAGAATCATTTTTTTTCATACAGCGAAAGCTTCTTAAACTCCACATGAGTTTCAAAGCTACGTCAAACAGTGACTATCCAAGTATTTTCCAAAACTTGCCATCAGCATGCTAGAATTTTCCGCCGTGTTGGAGTTTCTTAATTTTAACTTTACAAAAATTCCAAAAAATTAACAAAAAATTCCTGTTGACAGCGGTTTTAATAGAGATCAAAGGAGCATTAAACTTTTTTTATAAATTTTTTTTAACGAAGTTATCAAAGGAGGCAATTTTTTTTCCTTTATTACAAAGTCGGATAAAACGTAAATAAAAAATAAAACAAGCAAACAAACAGAACAAAACAAAAAATGAGGCAGCTATCAAATGCAAAATAAGTTGGAATACCTGAACTAGAGATTTCTGTCGCAGTTTTTAAATTCCACTCTGCTCTAATCAGGGCATTTTTTTAAATTTTACATTCATCTTTTGAAGGTAACGGAAATCAGAAAAAAAGGAAAATATTTTTTATTTTAAATTATTTTTTCGTAAACGGTAAGTTTTCTTAGAATTTGGAAAGGTAAATCTAATTTTTAAAACTTTTGATTTTTTTTTTTAAATTTTTGGCTTTCAATTGAAGTAGAGATGGTTTGTTATGGAGTCAATCGAATTTTTGTTCTTTTTTATGATGCTGATTTTCCTTCCAATTAACATATGACTGTACAGATCAAGAAATGTGAAAGGTACTTTCAAAAATTTTAATTTAATCGCATTAAATATCAATTTTTTAATTCGAAATTTGGGGTGGTGGTGGTGGAAATCTTTGTTCCCTGAAGATGAACCAAATCGGGTTTTGATTTTTTTTATATATTTATAATTAAATTTTTTTTACATGATAAATTTGAAAGACATTTATTATTTTAAAAGGTTTTAACTTTAATGCTGATCATTTTGATGTAACTTTTACATTACTCCATCGTTATACGACTTTGAATAGGAAACGTCTTTAACTTTATAAAGGTACCCCATGCAACAGTCTGATATTAAGAACGCTAGTCCTAATCTATATCATATTTCTGATATTGTTGCCATCTATGAAAGCGTAATTATTTTTGTTTTCAAACAATTCTATTTCTGGATTCCTAAATTTCCAATTAAGAAGTTCATATTTAATGTAGTCCAGTAAGTATATTAGAATACGTTTGGATGCTCAAAGGGCTGTGGTGTAAGGTCACTATAAAAAGATAATTTGAAAATGAGATCTCGATTTTATGAAGCTTCATTTCTGTTTCTTGTCAACTTGATTTCACTATAGAACTGAAGACAAAACAAATGAGGTGTAGATAAATACAGATGCATATATATATTCATTTGTTAATAGAATTCATAAGTTTTGGCATATCAAGGATTTAATATGAGAGTATTGTTACAGCGATTTCATATTTGAAATTCAAGACGTGCATTTAGTGACGCAACATATTTATTTTGAAATAAGAGAAAAACAGGAAAAATGTAAAAGAATATCTTGTTAATTCAAATTTTTTTTAGCGTCATAGTATCACATTCTTCTTTTATTTATACACTTACATAACTTTTAAGGCTCACTATAAAACTTCTATCATTATACAAAATTTCCTTTTGCTAAAATAATAAAATGTCCGTTTGACATTTTCTAAATACGCCCCATTCAATAAAATTTTCTATTTAACTAAATTAAAGAAAAAAAAAACCTTTTTCAACGACATTTGTTTTTTGCTTCCCATAAAATGAATGATAATTTATGTACGAGGCATATTCGGAAAATAAGTACCGTTTTGAAAGAAAAAAAATTACTAATTTTTTTAAACCAATTTTATTTTTACATGAAGGAGCACACTTTAAAATATTTTTCCACATAGCTTCCGCCGATGTTTAAACGCTTGTTGTAGTGGGTTACCAGTTTTTCTATACATTCTTCACTGAAACTTCCTCCCAACTCATTGTAAACACACATTGTGATAACCTAAGCAATCTGTAACAATTTCATGCAAAACAATAATTGACATTTGCGGAAATTCGTCTGAAAGCGTCATCATTATGAAACGCCTATTCTCAAGGAATTTTTCGTCAACTTTCCTTATCAGATCATCTTTGACAACAGAAGGCCGACCACTTCTTGCCTCATCGTGAACATTCGTTTGACCTTCATTAAACATTCTAACTCACCTTTTCATCATTCCATTACTCATCATGTCTAGGGCGTAAACATCTTTAACGTGGCAGTAGATTTCGGCTGGTTTCACATTCCTTGTGTTCAAAAATCGAATTACAGCACGAATCTGACAGTAGTCGTGATCAGTAATTGTCTAAAACATTTTAAATGTGTCCAGCAAACCGAAAACACAACGTAGAGCAACCAAAATGGTTGAAAATAGGTGAACAAGGAAGACTAGAGCGCATGCGCGGATCGACGGTACAATAGAACTTTACTTATTTTCCGAATACACCACGTCTAAATGTTTCCAAGTATTAATTTTGCTTTTCTTGAATTTTCTCAACACTATGCAGCATCTTACAAGTCGTTTACAGTAAAAAATGGCGGCATTTGAAAGATATCGGTTCTAATGGGAAAAGTTAGAAATGTGCCTTAATTTTTCCCCGTTGGTAAAGATATTATGACTGCTGAATATTCTCCAAAGCACGACATATTGCAAATGCAATAAAAACACTGAAATAAATGATGATGATATCGAAGTGTGTATTAATATACCTTAATAAAGCGATATACTAACAGCATTTGTTATCCTAACTTCGTAAAATTTGATTCAGGTGATGCATTTCGATCCTTATACAAACATGGTAATTTTCATAAATGTAATTTTTATCATAAAACCTGTATAAAACAGGAAGACAGACCTTTTTACTGTTTAGAATAAACATTAAAATCAAGAAAATAGAGATAAATTTCAGAATTTTCTCGTTTTTAATGATTAAATTTCCAAATTTTGTAATTGATGGATATTTTTTATAAGGAGGTTTTGAAATGAACGGACTTCATTGAATCAAGGTTCGTCTGGGGGATGCAGCATATTCGTAAGTTTTGACCTTCTAGCCTTTATCTACTGTAAGGTAAAAAAAAATCCTTTATTCTTAAATGTTTTACATGCATAAAACTTCAAATCCACAAGTAGACTCGAGGCTTAACGACATGTATAACAATGGCCATCTCAAACTTTTCTAAAAAATGTCACTAACATGTCACTTTATTTTTTTCTTCGTCTTCTAACTCTTTAAGTTTACGAAGCTCTTTAATGATAAAAAAACTATCCTTTTTATAGCAGACAAAAGAAAAAAAATATTTATCTTTTTAAAAATGTTTGAAAAGAGTCATTTTTTTATGAATCTTAATGTTTCCTCTGAAAAGAAAAGGGCCTGATAAGAGGTATATCACAAAATTCAAAATAGTTGAAGTATATCTGAGCTGTGCATTTGATGCCACCTTTAACAATTTAAAGTTTTTGTTTTTGTAATCTGTCTTATCAAACTTGTGAAGATAGAAGAGAATGAAAATTCCACTAAACTTCCCCTTTAAATATTTTAGTAAGAATTTTTTTTAAATAAGAAAATTTAATATTTAAAAATATTTTTATTTATTCTTCAGTTTCTCTTAACCTTTGTGTTGAAGGAATAAATTGATATGGAGGTTTAATGAGTTTACAGAACGTTTCTCTATGATACTTTAGTTTTTTACAAGCTTAATTACACATACTTTATGCGATAGGAGCTTCTGAAAAATACCATCACAAACTTCTTTTTTTCTTATGTAAATTTTTGATTTGAGAACTTTAATGAGAATTTGTTACGTCCTCAAATATTTAGAAAGATTAATCTATTGAAAGAATTGATATAAATCACAAACAACCAAAAATTTAAGAAGAGGAAACGTGTAATATGAAAATAGCTTCATTCCAACAGTTTGCACATCGGTTATAATGGGGCTGTTACTATATTGTATGTTTTCTCTTTTGTATAATCAAGCGCCTCATATTAAGATCAAGTGTGCTTATGCTGTTGGGTAATACTTCCTAGTGAAAAAATGTTAATTCTTGAAGAAGTAAAGTGAGATCTTCTCGTGTATGCAGGAAGTACTCTACTGCTAATAACGAAGAACTTATGAGCGTTTGTGTGTTCACGCTCTTCAAGATAGATCATTTGATCTAGAGCTACGGACTTTGATACATATATACTTTGGAGAGTGTGAATGTATACCTAAAATACCTAAATTATGAAATACATACCTAAAATAAAAATAGAGCGAAATTTCGAGATTCAAGTGCGAAATATCCACCAATATTGCAGCTCAAAAATGCAGTTTAAAATTTAAAAAAAATGCTAATCTTTTGTGAAATTTTTAATATAAAAATACTTTAATAATTTTTATAGAACAATATATTTTGTTGAAGTGAAACTAAAATGGTTTTCATGTTGGTGCTTATATTTTATCCCTGCGTTTTTTCATTGTTAATGATTCTGCTATGTAGAATCGACTTATTTTCTCCAAGGATTCTCTTGAGTAGATTTCAATAAAAGGCATGTATTTAATCATTTTTTTTAAATATTGTACTCACTATTTATTCACTTAAAGTATAACCTCAGAACTCGCAATGCTGCAAAGAAAGGCTTTCTTAAAGAGCGCCTATTTTTAAACACTGCTGTCCTTCCCCATTATATAATTGTATATCTAAAGATATAGATAGAAAATTAATGAAATTGTAGGCACAAAGAGTATGACGGCGAAAAGCTTTTAAAATATGATCCCGATAGATATTTAGATTATTTATATCGCTCTGAATTTTGCCTTTTTTTTTTTTTCAAATCTTTTGAACTATAATCAGATGCCGAGGATGAAAAACGATTTTCCTCTCTCTCAAAACTTTTATACCTTGCTCTCGATGGACGAACGATGGATTTAACAAACATCTTGCTTATGTGCCTGAAATTCCTTTAATGTCAAATACATGACCTTCTGTTGTCGAAACCGAAACTATGCCACAATGTGAAACAATAAATATAAGGGATACCTTTTTATTCAAATATCCTTGGCCTTAAACAAAAGGCACTGAAAACTGCCATCCAAATAATTTAAGTTCTGTAATTTAATACTATCACATCATTTATGTATAAACAATTATGAGAGGTTGATTAACAAGATTTCCATTTCAATCCTAAAGATGTATTACCCTTATAGTTTATGATACGTTTCTGCCAGCATCTAGTTATAATTCCATTTTACTTTGCGATAATATTTGGTAATGAACATGCTAAAAATAGATGCATCTCATTCCAAAGATTTCTCCTCAGATGCAATTACGATAAACGGTTACATTCCATTTCCTTTGTGACATTCTGTTAAATTGCTAATCGTAATAGTTACAACCCTAGCCATCGTCTATGAACGATGCCTCACACATTTGAAAGGTCTTGACTAAGTGGAGATACAAAGGGATTTCCAGTCTGGCTATTCCAATTTGGAGTATTGTATATGATATTCTGCAGATTGTGAAATTGGATCTCCGAGATAAAATATGCATTTAGATATTCAGTATAAAAGTTAGTTAAAAGTTTTGATAAACTTACTATGTTAAAACTAAATTACGACTTATAATAAGTTTTAGTTATAAAATATAATATTAAGATATGTATAAAAGTAGGAGATAGATTAAGTAAGTCATATCAACTCACTCTCCAACCCGCCCGAAGGCACACGGATAAATAATACTGAATGACCGGACTGCCGCAACAGCAACACTGTCGGAAACTGTGGTTGAGTCTTAAACATCACCGGCCACGGTACAACCCTTCCAGAAGGAAGTACGTCCTGCCATCGATGGTAGGAGCCAGATCCCCCACCTTTTTGTGTATCTTCCAGGGTGGCGAGATCCAACCACCATGCCGGAAGCTTCCCATCCTCTTTACGAAATGCCCCCGGGGGGTTAGATAAAGTAATATGACTTATGCATAAGCTGTTGTACCCGAAACGAACAATACATTTTAAATAAGGAAATAAAATAACACCAGTAATAAATTTGCACAAAAAAGTATATCATAAGCTGTATAATCTTATTTACGGTGACAACTTTTAAACTATTAAGTTTTCTCTGGTTGCGTCTTGTTTCAACTTTAACCAGAATATATCTGCACTTATAGCAACGACGGTTCGAATGTGTAAAGAAAAAATTAAATATTCTATATTTCCCCGAATAATTTAGTTATGTGTCGATGTTCAATGTAGAATACAGACAATTTCTAATTTTGGTGTTTTCTCTATAATATTTAATGCAAGGTGTCCTCAAATTTAAACAAGTTCTTTATCTAGACCTGTATTTCTAGTTACAAAGTTTCATTAAATAAGATAGGTAGCTGTATGGATACACTTGGAATTCTGTGAAAGGTGATTATAAAAAGTTTTATATAGCGTAAAAGTGTCAATTAGTAAATAGTTTTACTTATTTTCTATTCACATTCAAAATTTGACGCTTCTGTTTACAAAATTTTTGTAGATAATAAAAGATAAATTTGATACATTTACAATTTAAATATACTTCATTGCATTCCAGGGATGATACATATATTACAACTGGTTAAGTAAAAGATGGAATACAAAAAATACCCATTCATTTATTAACTCTCAATATATTTTAATAAATGATAAAATCTAATAATGAAAAATGTTTATAAAATGTGAATATCCTCGTTATCTATGCAAAGTTGCGTTCTTCTAACAATGCTTCAGGCATGTAGTTGTATTACAATTGCATTTAACATAAATCAAAACAATTTCACAATTTCACAATGCTTTTTGTCACTGAACGTCGATTTAATATGAAAACTAGATGTTACGCACCAATTGCAAGCAAAGAATTTTATTTACTTTTTCGGAATTGTATTTCTGAGATACTTTAAGTATTCAGTCTATTCTTTAACTTTTTTATTGAATCGAAGCTGCAACTTTCGACCCTTTAAAGTGAGCAACAGTATGAAGGATTCGCAAATTTCTTTCTAATCAAGATGATTAAATAATGTATTTATTAGATAAATATTTGCACATAAATATTTTTCAGCTATAAATACGTTTTAATTTCTAGAAAAAATATTTCCCTCTATATATGATTAGCTCCTCAAAATTTTGAAATATATATATTTGAAACTTTTTCAGATAAAAGCTAGAAATTTTCTGTCATTAGGATGAATGTGTTTTTAGCGAGGATAGAACCTGGGACCTTGCGGTTCACAGCCGAGTAACATGACCACAATGTAATAGCAATTGCTCGTGTTTCGTAGCTGCTATCTGGTTTATAAGCTTTCACCACAAATGTAAGAAACAAGTTTTACTAATTGATATCTTTGTCAACTTAAAGGTTATATAATAGCTAATTGTATTTAAAATTCTTATTACTTACCTTTCTAGAAATCAGTTTTCATAAAATTGCCTACCTTATTTAATGAAACTCTAATTCGTATGTGTGTTGGATCCATATTTCAGAAAATAAGTGCATACTCTGTTTTCTTTCTTTTTTTTTTTTCAGCCATCTTCATCAATAAACTTTTAGATTTCATTTCGACGTTCACTGATGAGAAAAGACCACGCGGTTTCTGTTACTTCCCATTATCTTTTGACTAATTGGATCAAGAATTCGATATAACTGATCTGCCATTATAGTGATAAAAATATTTATTATATTTCATGTATATGCTTTAATTTGTCATTTTGATACAGATAAACAGACTGAATAATGTAATTCAATAAACTATTTCTTTTGAACTCAAGTTGGCCAGAAATTGATATATTGATTAAAATATAGATGTCGAATTTTCTGACAATCACAATAGTTTGTTTACGACCACCATAGAATTAAAAAAAATGCCATCATTTTTATTTAGAGATGAGATTTTATTCAGAATATTGTAAAATATTATGGTGGTATTTTAACTCAACTGCGCAGGGAAAAATTGTATTAGATTTCTTTAAAGAAAACATTTTATAAAATACAAGTGCCATAAAGTACAATGTTAAAGAATGTAATAATATGTCTGAAAGAATCTCAATATGAAATCAATCAGAAAAGTTTCAGCGAACTTATTTGTTTTCCACCTTAATCAATCAAAGCTTTCTTTTGGACTGTAATAATTCTTTTTTTTTTGACATTTTATTCCATTTTTCTGTCACTGGCAGGATGGAAGATTCATCGTATTTTGAAATATTCTCGAAGAGTAACAATCTAACAAAAACTCTCCAACGGCAGCATCTCAGCAGACAGTTTAAATCAATCGAAACTATTATTAAATATTGTATCGCTGATTCACTTGATGTTCATGTATGACTGATGTTGAAATAGTAAGTAAAAAATAATCCATACGTGTTTGTAAAAATAAACGTGCTAATGTTAAGGATGAATAGAATATAAACGACATAAAAAGCGTTCATAATGCTATAAAGAGCAGATCGTTGAACAAAGAGCTACCAAATTTTTGTCGTTTTTATTTCTTGGTTAATAAAAAGATTTTATAAGTAAATGCAAGACTTATGGTTCATGAAAATGCAAAAATCTTACAAATTGCTGAACAAGACCGATAGTTGGATCGGGAACCATTCCGTAGCTTAACGTGTAGTCACTTCTCGGGTAACGGATTCTGTCAAAGAAAGAGCTTTTCAAATTTTTTTTTCGTAGCAAATTGCAAACAATGTTTTAACGCCTGAAAGGATAGCTTTTCAGTTCACTCAATTTTATTTGCAAACTTTTTTTTTTGCTTTAAATTTTTTTTCCAAATTAATTTAGAATGCAATTTTGTAATAATTCTCTTTTAGAACAATTTTATAATTTTCAACATATTTGTAATAATAATTAATGCAATAATTCTCCTTCAGAGCAATTTTATAATAATAATTATCAATAAATTTATAATAGCTTGTAGTGAATAACATATAAGCCAGTTAACAACTACACGACACGAGCAATTGCTTTTGCATCGTGGTCATGTTACTGGGCTGCGAATCACAAGGTCCCAAGTTCTATCCTCGCTCATACCAATCCACTGCATTGGTGACCTCGGACAATGAGCTTGCAACCTTCGTACAACTGTTGTGGCGCCATCTACCCGCAACCAATGCCATCAGACTCACTTGACATCTCAAACCGGCACAAGCTCATGTAAAGTCTCTTGCAGAACAGATTATGTATAATCAGTGTCAACATTTCAATAAATCTCGTGTTACTACGCTAAAATAAATTGTAGAATTTTTAGTTTATTGCTAATTAATACTTTTAACTTCATTCAAAAATTCAATGAGTTTTTAGTATTATTATGTATGGTATTTAGTATGATTATGTTATTTTTAGGATGTTTTTTGTGTGATTATGTTTTTAGTATGATTAGGTTTTTTGGCTTGCATTCTTTCTATAAGTTAAGTGAAATAAAATCATCCAATCACTTGCAACAGCTGACGAATATAAGACAACCGAAAGCAAGGCAGGCGATTCAAATCTAAAACATTAAGTTACGGATTTTAGGCTTGAAATTTCGTCTTTTAATTTTTTTCTTTTTCTTGAAAAGTGGTATTAGTTTCAATTATTCACATAATGCTGGATATATAATTCCTGGGACTTTATCCTTCTTTAACAAAAAAAAAAAAAAAAAAAAAAAAAAAAAAAATCAATTTAGTAAAATTTACATATATATGTAATGATATTTTAATATCTTATTTAATCCAAATTAATTTCTTAAATTTTTGCTTAATTCGGCCCATGTCGGGGTCATTCTTAAGTGTTCTCTTGTTACCTGATCCCATTCCACTGTTGACGCTTTGTAAAAAATAATGCGCCATGAGTTCCACGTGTCAAGTGAAAATGATCCCTTCGGTGCCCTTATCCAAGGTCAACATGAGTATTCAATCGACACATGGCCGGAAATCCCATGTTATATAAGACGAGTGATCATTTGCTTCGTCCCTTCCTTCCTTCTGCTTTTTGTTCCACGCTGTTATGGACGTGTTCTGTCCGCGCCTGCTTGTAAATAAATTGCTTTCCCGGGATGAATTAAAATGAATTTAAAATGTAAAAGTCTCTTCAATGTCTTGAAACCTGTTGCTTTAAACAAAACATTGCTTACATATATATGACATTAATATGGAGGGAAGCAGATTTACTGAATGCATATTAAAATTTAAAGTCCATGGAAAAATTATATATTTGTTTTAACTAATTACTAATTAAATTCAATCATAAAACTTTCGCCCTTACTACATTATTTACTTAATAAAATTACTCACTCACTCAAGATGAACTCACTAAGATTTTTAGAAGTGATAAATACCTCTGCATGCTGCAAATACATTAACTACTCGACTGGATTTATAATTACATTCAAAGAATTTTAGAAAACACATGCATTTATTTTTTCAATATAATTACTGATTTAAAGACTGTAATAAGGATTTCAAATTATTATAAATGCAGCAAGATGACGATTTGAAATTTTAATTGAGAAATATAATTATTAGGAAAACTTATGGAATTACGTAACATTTTCCAATTAAAATTTCCTTTTGTTATAAGGAACTCGCATGGGTTAAAATAAGTTTCAAACAGATATTATTGATAAACTATTTAACTCATCGAAATTGAAGTTATTTAATACGCTGATTTGAATGTTATCTTTGCAATACAATTATTTCAACGTTTAACATCTGGAGTTAATTTCTATTTACATTTAATGACCTATAAATAATATGCCATAAGTTGCTAGCTGATTATAGTATTAGTCAAATTACAATACAGCTTAAAGAAGAAAAAATTAAAAACAAAGCCACGTTTTTTTAATCTTTGATTATTTTCAAAATTAGCATTTTCTTCAAATAAAAAGAAATGGACGGAGGCAATTTATTTCATGTTTCTTCTAAAGCGAATGAGTTTATTCAGCACTTTTTGTAAGGCTTTTTGTTTTGTTACAAAAAGCTTTTTCTGTAAGAAAAGTAATAAAAGGTATTTTATTTAAGTAACAAAATCTTACAAAAAAGAAACTTTTAATGATAGAAGAAATTTGAAACACAGGAAATCCATGCTTTGACACTGTAATCTATGATTTTTTATTTAAATACGTTTTCTTTGACTTTATCGTAAAAAGATTTTTCTTTACTGTTTTCATTCCATCCGGAGTAGGGCCTCAGGGGATATTATTCAAAATTATCGCCGAGGGAATGTTGCCGAACGAGGCAGCCAAGTACTATTTTTATTAAAAAAATACCGAATAAATAAAATATTGTCGAATTTAATTCTATGAATTGTTTAAAAGCGACGATTGAACGAGATTTGATAGTTTTTTGTAATATTTTATTTGTATTTCAATAATCATGTTCAAACATATTTGATCAGAAATAGAGGACGGATAATTGCTTGAACTATTATACAAGAGCCGTTTATGAGTTCAGAAATAAAGGGTGTTGTTTAAATTTTTTTACACGAGAAATTTCGAATTAAAATATATTTCAGAACTATGAGGAATGACCATTCCTAAAATTTTCTTGCATACTTGCATACTACCGATCCTAAAGCATGAAATTTGTGAATGTTGAACAAAACCATAAGCAAAAAGCGTGCTGAGAATTTTATTTTCAGTTTCCCGCATATAAGTATTTTGTGCTTTGTAGTTCAATGAAGAAAACCAAGAGAGAAATTTGGGCATTTTCTTATCTACAGAATTAACCAAAATGTGACATAGAAAGAAAATTTTATGCAATCATACACCAAATTTCATTTATCTAAGCCACAGGCACATTTTTTAACTATAGCGATTACATTCAAGCTAAAAACAAACTGATAAACCAGAAACATCTTTGACGGATTTGGTTTCGAGTTTGACAATGATTTACATTATGGATACTGAATCTGTGTACCAAATTTTACAAGTCTAATTTTTTACGTTCTTTAGTTATCGTGACACTTGTATTTGGACATCTGGCCAGACAGACAGACTTCCTGTGAGTGGGTTTAGCTCAAAATTTGATAGAAATTTTTGGTATAAAGACCGTATACGAAATTTTTTCCGTCCACCTGCAAGTGTTTTTGAAATCGTTCAGAAAGGCATAGTTCCAAATTTGTCTGAAATGTGGAGATTTGTTAAAATATCGAATTCAAATTTTTGGAAGATTACAATATTTTGTATACGCGGAAATTTAAAGCAGTTTTTATCGCTAAATTCTAGCTATACGAATCCAATTTTAGAAAATCTCAATGAATCATTTTTCGATGCGCAATTTTTATTAAATGAATGTGAACTCGCTTAAATCCAGATATTCTTCCATGAATTAAACATGAAAATGAAATAATAATAATAATAAAAAGAATACCAAAAGAGAAAAATGAACAAATTTTGAGTAAGAGATAAAAAGAACAAATAGATTCAGACAAATTGGAATTTAAAAAAAAGTCTATTAGCAAATGAAATTTCCTAACTTAAAGATGAAAATATGCAGACATCCTTTACGTTTTACTTTAATATCTTAGGCGAAAAATGCACCTGCGCTCCTCTTTGCAAGTCAAAAAGATCTCTATTTTTATTTACTTTTTTGAACAGAATCTTTTTCATAAATATGTAGGAAGTACTGAAATTCTTATTTTTCTTTTCTTATTTTAAAAATTAATGATAGAAAATGGGATTTAAAATTTTGCATCAAGAAAAAGGAAATATTCCAGTTTGAATTTTAAGTTAACAAAATAATATAGATTTTTCCCATCGCAGAGCATTCACTGGTTTATGGAAAAATTTTCTTTTCTTTTTCCCCCTCAGGTTTTAACAATAGAAATATATTTCTACGATATATTTCAATGCGATTAGAAAAAAGTTATTCTAGAAAGCTTTGTTGTTCTGAAAAGGATCTATCAAAGAACTATTAACTTTCGAAATGAAATCATAAAAATAAAGTTTTATTTTAATGGAGCATTGTTTAAACTGAAAAAAAAAAAAATCGTAACTAAAACAATTTTTATTCTGAAAAATATATTGCAATGTCTTGATCTAGACTGATCAAACAAATAACGAAGCAGAATTTCCAGACAATTCTTTATTTTACAGCCCTATATATACAAAGGAACAACTTGTTATAATCTTGGTTAAATAAATGGTTATTTACACCTGTAGTGGGAGATACAACAGTCGAAGTCGAAGGTTTATCTTGAAACTCAGTTCTCCATCAATACGGAAAAACAACACTACAGGGAACTAACAGGTTGTTAGTGAATACGACCACTCCAGGGGTAGTTCTCGGACTCCGAACTCGTGGGCGTAGTCCAACAGTCTCCCTGCAATTCGTTTCTTCTTCTCTCCCTAAAAAAATCTCCGCACTTTATTTCGGCGACAATCTCCACCTCTTAATTTACATTGGTCATTTGAGCTCTCTTTCGGTCAATCGGGTTCAGCAATATGCTCCTTCAGCGGCGCCAGTCGGTCGTGGAAAGGTCCTTTTAGTGATGCACCTTTCATAAGTGACTATTGTGGAACACGGAGTTATCATAGTCCTTTCCCAATGAGAAACATTTAGCATCTCGATGTTTGGACACCCCTTTCTCTTTGAAGGTGCTATCAATATTTCTTGGACGAGGAATTCCCACATGTGGTCTTTCACTGTAGTCGCTAATGAACAGATGCGAAACCACCCAGGTGAAAAGATCCCCTATCTGGCTATCTCGAGGAGTTTAGTAATTAACAGGGACGACACAGCTGGCTGTAAATGTCTTAACAATACTGGGAAACGGGGAATGTTACAATATGTACGTTATATACAAATATCATGGTATTTTCAGTTAAAAAATGTATGCTGCTATGTGTTAAATTTTACAATTTTCTAAAGAACTATCCTTAAAAACATTTATTCTGAGAAAAAAATCTTTTCAAATAAAAGATTGTGAGTTCAAAATTTTTTCTATAAATTTAGTTTTTAAAAGAAATTTCTTATATTTATTGCAACCATTAGAATCAGAAATATTCTATTCTTTTAAGGCCTTATATTTACTATTGTCAGCCGAACACATCCGTATATTTGTATTTGTAAGCTTTATAAATACAAATATGCCTATTTTGTATTTGTAAGTTTTTAACATAAGCTTTGAAAATTCTTCTTAAAAATTCAGATGATTTTTCATTAGTTAATCCTTTTTAAAATATTAGATATCTATTATAAATATTTGCAATTGAAATATTATAGCTCTAATTCTAAATGCTTTAATTCAAAACACCAATATCCTTACTTTATGTATTCTTGTTTGAATATCTTCAGTCTTAAAATTCCAAAATTTATTAACATACTACTGTCTATTTTCAATCTTTTTATAAAGTAACTATCAAATGAGGACAGTTAAATAAGTATTCGAATCTTTGTGGTTTTTCTCTTGGGAACTCTATCTCTTTCTGTAGGGCCATCTGCATTAACTCTGTTGAACTACAAGATTGTTAATTATTCTTAAAAAATATACATATATATTAGACAAATATAGATAAAATACAATGAAACTAGTTATGAAATCAAACCAATGATTTCGAATCTGTAGGAAATATTTAAATTAAAGAAATTTCTTAATCCTAATAAAATAAAAAAAAATCGTCGTTAGAAATCGGAAATGTATTTTATGCTATTTAATTTCTAAAGAAAATATTGTAAGACTACCATAAAATACAACGATGTTAATATTTGGTATTAAATTCAAAATGTTTTCTTCTATTTTGTTTCATACTTTTTACCATTTTTTTTGTTTTGTTATTCCGGCTATTAAAAAAATTCCTCTGGGTACGCTGGAAGGCAAAAGTTAATAGTTCATGAATTTAATTTCAAGTCTAATTAGGGCTTGAAAATCACTTTTTAGCTGCGAAATTATTGTTATTATCGAAAAACATTAAGTACGAAAGTTGTTCGTCTTAATAAGGTGCTATTTTGGCTATTTAATTTCTCTATCTTCAATATTAAGGAAGTCATAACAAAATGAAAATTTCAATCCGCAACCATTTCTACTCCTTTTGAGCTTGATGGGCCATTCATTTACGAACTCGCCAGAAAATTTTACATTTCTAACAAATTTCAAGCCGGTTAAAATTCGTATGAAATTATTGTACTTATCTTATTATTGAAGTTATCTTATCAAGATAACTACAATAATTATGTAGTTATACCCATGTTATCTTGTTTGCAAGATAACATGGGCAAAGTGTTATACGCATATGAAATTCTCTTAAAGTTGTGTCCTGAGAACCATTGCAAAAGGTAGTCTTCCTATAGAAATCTACCTAAAATACAGTAACATCCGCAATTGCTAGCCTTGGATGACCTGATAGTAACTGATTTTGAGATTAGATAATTGAACTTTCATTCCATGTGAATTTCGTTACTTTATGAAATTGGTATACATTTGAAACTAAAAATGTCTTTGTTTAAAATCTAAATTTAAATTTGATTTTAAAAATCTTATTAAAATTTAATGCAAAGCTATTTACATTTTGAAATTATAAGAATAAATAACAAGATATATATTTCTTCTTCTAAATTTTATTAAAATATTATCTCGCCTTTAATAATTTATATAAAAAAAAGAGGAATGGTGTCATAGTGTTACTGAAAAATTAGGCAAAGACGAGAATGCTTCGAGTGCTCACATTTTTATTTTCAGTATTCCACACACAAAACGTTTGTGCTTTTATTGTATAAAGAATATCAGTACTTGTGTATTAATTGGAAACATTGGCTACGAAATATCAATCTTTGGTGTAAATCTAATGTTTTTACTGAATGTAGTGAGCGATGCTTGGCGATAAATTGCTGGCAGTTGTTTACCTGTCAGAATGTTGAATATGTATTTCAGATGTCTTTTTTCAGATCGGCTCAAACCGAAATTTAAAGCAAAAAAAATAATTACAACTAAAATTTACACCAAATTTCATTTAGGATATAATTGTAAATCTGATACAAACTTACAATTTAAATATAAAACTTATGTATCAAATTATCTTTATCTAGTTCTTTATGCTGTGTAGCTAACATATTCCTTTATACTGATGCCATTCGGGAGGCAGATTTGCTATGAATGGATTTCGCACAACATTTTATGAAAATATGAGACTTTCAGAGATAGAACATTTACTAAATTTAATCGACATTGATCAAATTGTTTTTGAATTATGTTCAAAAACAGATAGAGCTAATTCCACAAATATGGTTCCTAACTTCAAGTAGGCCATGAAGGAGGGGATTCAACAGAATCTTGAATTCGAATTTTTTTGACCAGTGCAATAATTTTTCTTTGTATTCTTCGCTTACGAGAATGTAAGAATAATAGAAAGACGATTTCGCTATTTACTTTGAAAAGGCTTGCACTCTATTAGATGAAGCTAATTAAGTAACTTAGAATACTTGGAATGTTTTAACACCGGTAAAGACACCAAAACAAGCTAACATTAAAACAAATTCAGATCTCAATTAATTTACAATGTATCCATTAAACAATTACATTTAATTTTCTTTCATGTACGTAGTGATTTGGGAGTACAGAAAAGAGGAACGAAGAAAATTAGTTTTTCGGACAGAGCATCTCGTTCCAGGATCTCTCATTGCCTGGAATTGTTAATGAAGGTCCCATTTACTGGAATAGAAAGAATCACATCACCAGAGACGAGAACAAAAAGAAACAAGGAGCTAAAAAAAGAATTGTACCTCATTACACCTGCTCCATTCTAGAAACTTATTGGGTTTCCTTACATCGAGGGAGATATCTTTTGTGTGAATCTGTAGTCACTCGGGTTACTTCAGATATATTTGTTGATTACAGTGCTAAGAAGTAGATGATGATAATCTATTCAATTAAAATATTTATTGCAATTGATTGATTCGGATTCTATAGGAAAAACTATCGGATCAGCTCAAAAATAAAACCGGTTCTTGTAGAAATCCTACTTCTATCTTTTTGAATGATTTTTGTTTTTCATATGTTTGATTTCATTTTATTCTTCCCCGTGATCTGGGCGTCCCGGGTTCGAATCCCGGTTCGGGCATGGTTGTTCTTCATTTGTGTTTTATCTGTGTGAATGTGCCCCCCTGTAAAAAGTTGTGCAAGCGAATGTGTGTTTCATCTTCATATGAGCTAGAAGTCAGACTTCTGTCCTAGGGTGCTCAGGGGTCTTTACCCTGAGAAGCTGCTGCACCCCCTTTCCGTGGTAACGCGGACACGAAATCATTTCATTTATTGTTAGTTATCTTATTATAACCTATTTGATGCTATTTGGATGCAAATTTGTTTAAAAACTATTTGGCATGTAGCAAGAGATAATATTTTCATCATAGTTAATTATTTTCAGAGATACGAAAGCTATGGTGGACAGAATGTGATCCATGGAATTGTGGTGTTATCATGAATATATGATCAGAATTCGTTTTATCGCGTTGCGGTTGCTTATAATACAGTAAGAACTCATTTACCAAATTATTTCCAGATTTCAGTGAAAATTCAGTAGAACAATATTTCGTTAGACCAACTGAAGAATGATGACGAAATGTTTATCATAACCGTATCAGATTATCATATTATTGTTGGCCAACGGATTCGAAAACCCTCCGCGGTTTTGCGCATGCGTTAGGACGGGTTTAATTCGTAAAAATAGGGATGAGATGAAAGGAAGAAATGTTTACATTTAACAATAAAATAAACTCGGATTACTCGCAAACTAAATTAAATTAAATTAAAATAAAATAATAAGGTTAGAAACGACATAATACTCACATAACGTGAAAAAAAATGAACGAAAAAGTATCTAATAAGGTGAGAATCAAGGTAAAAGAATGAGCTCATTCTTCCGCGTCTCGCCTCTTAGTGAGATAAAATCGTCGAAAAGTGGTCGCCTCAGGATACTGAAACGAACAGTACAAGAGATTAGAAAGAAGTTTCGCTTATTTTTGTACCTTTTTATGGGCTTTCAGAAGGTTTTCGAAAAATCTATTGAACCTTTTAAAATGCAGGTAAGTTCCGGGTTAATTAACACATTAAGTGACAAACTGTTATTGAAAAAATGTTTAATTTTCAGAAACTGATTATAAACATCACGATAAAGTAATTTTTGATAATATGGTATATCTTTATGAGGATATATGTTATATAATGAGGCGAGAAAAATATTCACTTATAAAACTTTAATTATTAACTTTATTGAATTGTACGATCGAAACTTTTTAATATATTGAATATTCATAAATGATAGAAAAAAGGTGCATTTTTTATTACATTGTGTTTTTATTTTATTATTTAAGCGAATATGTTTAAACAGTTTCTTTAATTTATTATAAATATTTAGATTTGAACGTTATGTTTATAATAATAGATACTGAGTTGTAGTATTTATAGCTAATATTTAAAGATCAGTATTAGAGATACTGAGTTATAGTTTTTATAAGCTAATATTTAACTTTTTAAATATTAGCTTAATGTCACTGCTTGAAAAAATGCAAGCAATATTTTAGACAATATTTTGTAGGATCAATATAAATTATAAATATAATAAATATTATCATTTTTGAAAAATTGCTTATTTTAGGTTTATTTTCATGATTTAACTTAAAAATAGTGTATCAAACAACTTTGACTCAATTTTAATTATTTACCTTAGAAGGGAAATTAAAACAACTTTAAACTGTTTATAAGAGATTGAAATTGCTTTGAAAATTCTTTAAAATTACTATTAAAATCGCAAAGTTTTTAAATTGTTTAAGGCTTTAATTCAATTTTCATTTCTTGCCTCCTATTTTACATTTATTCTATTATAATATTTTTTTTACATTTAAATTCTTTTTTTTTTGAGTGCTTGTAACAATTAAAGGTTTTATTCAAATCATTAAATTTTGCAACTTAAAAGAAATAAACAGATCTTTTCGTAATTAAATATTTGAAACAGTATTCCCAGTCATTTCATCTATCTTAAGACTAATGATAGTTTTTAAAGAAAAGAAAAATAGTATCATCTTCGATGAACTTTGCAATAAAATAAATATTTCTAATTTAAGGCATTTTAAAAGGATGAAAAGTATAAGAAAAGGAATCTAACGCAGAAGTAAATTTCATGTTCAACAAATTTAAATAATTTCATTGAATTTTCTTTTATGGCTTTAACATTTTGGTATTCCCCACTTGGAACATTCCGGATTCCCTGTTCTTCCGAGAACATCCCTCATTACATGAATTGCTAATGAGGTTGCCAAAAAAAAAAAAAAATCTCAGAAAAAGTAAGAAGAAATCCCCTTCATTGCACCTGGCCCATTCTGGAAACTTGGTCGTTAAGAGCTTCAATCGATACTTCCGGAAAAAAAAGAGTTCCGTTGTATAGTCCACCCCTTTTTACTTCCGAAATACGTCACCGAAAGTGAATGATAAGGAGGTAGCTATTCAGTTGGTAATTCTAATTGCTGAGGTAGTTATATTGTGTTGCTTGATTGTAACCGTAATCTCAAGCCATCAAAGAAGAGGGATTACTTCGTCAATATCCTTTTCTCCGATTAAGGTGGGTGGGTGTCTGATGGTACTTGAGGAAGTTGAAAAGTTTTAATAGTTTTTGGATTAGTGAGTTGAAGAATTGGGTGAAAGATTTGTTGTAAATTTGTTTTCTGATGATAAAATTTTATTGTTATTAGGTTTTCTGCATATAGTGTATCAAATATTTTCGAACTACTTTCTTTATTTACTCAATGTTGAAGATTGGCTTGTGTATATGAGTACAAGTGCTATACATTTTGTTTGTTCTCAATTGATTCGTTAATAACAATGCATACACATATTAGAAATAAAGGGGAAAAATACCACTAGTTAAGAAAAATAACCATATAAAATTAATTATGGTGAGTGATATGAGTTATATTAATATTTTAATGGTTTCCACAAAGGAGTCCATCTGGCAGTAAGAAAGAAGTTTATTATGGATAAGGGATCAATTTGTAAGGCAAATTTTTTTTAGCTTTGTTGTGAGTTAATAAAAGTGAATATTAATATGTGGATTTGGATGGTCTTAAGCGGTCATAGACAGATTTCGAGCCAATTTCATGTTGTGGGTTTTATTTTATGAATTTATGGAAATCTGTATCCTTCATGTGTTTCGTTGCATTTGTAAATAAACCGAAGAAAATTATTTGATTTGTATTGTTAGCTGTTATGTTAGGGTTTGTATTGTTAGCTTGTTATGTTAGGGTTTGTATTGTTAGCTTGTTATGTTAGGGTTTGTATTGTTAGCTTGTTATGTTAGGGTTTGTATTGTTAGCTTGTTATGTTAGGGTTTGTATTGTTAGCTTGTTATGTTAGGGTTTGTATTGTTAGCTGTCAGTTGCTCAAATGGATATTTAAAAGAACAACTCTGAATATTTCGTTAAATAAAAGCATTTTGTTTTTGCGCTACTCTTGCCATTCGCGCGAAACGCAAATGAATCCTTGTCCAAAACTTTTATTTGAAGGATAAGTTCGAAGGGAATGTCAGATTGCTGTGTAGTTTCACATGAACCTTAGTTACCCATTTAATAGGATATTTAAAGAAGGCAAAAGACTTTGGCATTAATCTATAGTGACCTTTCCTGAATTTAATTTATTTTTTAATTTTTACTTTTTTATCATTCATAACATGTTCTTAAAGTTCTAATGATACAGAAAATCAATCATCTTTTGACAAATATTTAAAAATATTCTTAATGTAATAAGAAAAAAAATTCTGTGTTCCCTTGTTGCAGAGCAGCTACATTAACTGAAAAAGCTAAATACAAACATATGGAGATTTAAGAAAATATTTAAAATTGAATAAAAAGTAAAAATATTATCCTGAGGTTTTACTGCTTGTATTTGCTGTATGCTTATACTAATGGATTCAGCAGGTTCTTTAGATATCATCTCACAGTTTCTTATAGATATCATTTCATAATCAAAATGATATACCTTGCAAATGTAAGCTTTAAAAATTAGGAGATTGAAGTGTAGTGTCATAACTACAGAAACACGTTTTATGCGAGGGAAAATTATCCGCTGTCATAAATTTGTTGCTAAATCTTTCGTTTATAATTTTCACCAATCTTGAAAGTTAATGCACTGTAAAATAACCCTCTTAATATTTTAGCTGCTCCGCAACTAAATTATGATGGCAATGTTCCAGTAATATTTTGTATTTAAGCATTTTTCGTCGTAGTATTTGACTTCTCATTACCTAAAGAATATTTGAAGAATATAACCAATTTGAATAGTGTTTTTGAAAGATTAATTCATGCATTTCATTTACAAATTTAAAAAAAAAAATGCGGATTTTTTTCAAAGTTTTTGAGATTAAAATTTCTTTGTTATTTAGATGTATATTACTGATTAAAGTTATTTTTCAAAATGAAATTCAGTATAATATACAGTTATATTTCAGTACTGCACAATGGACGGCTAAATAGGGTTGCTGAACATAGTTATGGTACTTTATAGAATAATTTTCATTGGTCATACTACTATAAAGTTAAAATATAAAAACTCGTATTTCTTTGGTATATAGTACTTACTAGTTCTATAGTACGTTTAGTTAAAAAATAAAATTTGAAACTTCTCTGGTGTATTAACCTGTTTCATGGAAAAAATAATGAAAGAAACAAAAGACTATATAATTTAAAGATTTCAATGGATATTTCTCATCGGACAGGGATTAATCTAATGGTAACAGAGTGAGTATTCTTTACATAACATAACACATTCACCAAAAAATATCACAAATAATTAAAATTGAAGAATATATTCAATTAAATGAGAGCATTAAACTTATTCCATCTAATTTTCTTTTTCGGTTGTGCAATTTAGAATACTTCACTTGAACTCACCATCGTCCTTGTTCTACAAAGAACACCCCTCATTAATAATAAAAATTGTTATCAACGAAAAAAGAAAAAGAGAGTTAGAGAAATAGAGATAAAATAATCTCTCATTACACATGTCTCATTCTAGAAACCCAGTCTTTAAGACAAGAATCAATACTTTCTGAGGAAAAAGATCCTCTAGTATGATGCATCCTTTTTTTTATTTCTAGAAGCATTGAGGTGAATGATGTTGAGGTAACTATTCCGTGATTATTACTAATTACCGAGGTGGTTATATTGCATAGTTCAACTAAAACTACAATTTCAAGTCATTAAAAAGATGGATAGTTATGCCAATATGCTTTGCTTCCATCAATTTAATGTTCTTCTTATGGATTGGGAACAAGACAAGTTTTAAATTTCTTTATTATAATATTTAGTATAATTGAGTTCTTGAGAATAATGTTTTATTATCATTAAAATTTCTAGACTTATAAGGGGCCGCGGTAGCCTGGTGGTAAGGTCTCGGTTGCGGAACTGGAGGAATTCAGGTTCGAAAGCCGATTTCACCGAAGAACCATTGTGTAAGCGGGACTGGTACACGCTAAATATGTCGGGGCCAACGTTCTCTTGATGGTATGGCGGGGAAATTAGGAAAGAGGGAGACATGCCAGCTCAGATCGTCCTCGTCATCTGACCGCAGTTCAAAATTACGAGGCCAGTCCCAAAATAGCCCATTTTTGCTTTTAAAAACGATATGTTAATATGAACTATGAACTCTAGAAATATGTCAATAGATATACCAAAGAATTTTCTGTAATTTTCTAACCATGTGAAGAATTTTGAAAGAATGAATAATATTCTTTTAAAAATTTTTTTTATACAAAGAAAAAATATAATAAAATGTAAAAATTTTTTTTTTATAAATTTTTGTAAAATGTTTTCATTATTGAGATAGCTAAAACTGTAAGAATTTTTTGATGTCTGCCATTACTAGAAGTTCGTTGGACATTAAATTATTATTATTATTATTAAATTGGCCCAAAATTATTATAACATCATGCTAATGATTTTTATTGATTAATAATTATTATATATGCAGTTGAGCATAAATATATCGTCATTGTTTTCGAAGAAAACAATGAATTGCTAATTTCTCAGGTCATTTAATTATTTTAATCAAATTGACAAAATTTACATAACAATGATGAGGGATTCCTTTTTAAATTTTTTTTAAGGAAAATAATATCATAAATAAATAAAATTAAATGCTATTTTTTATTTACAACAACATTCAAATATAATTTTCGTCCATAGTTGTAAGTATTCGGCCAGCCCTTCTCGGAAAATACCATCTCCAACTTTCTGCGAGAAATCCTTCATTACTTGGAATTGCTAATGAGGTTGCCATCTTTCCTAACAAAAAAGAAAAATACGAGAAAAAGGAAGAAGAAATGGCGCTCATTATACCTGTCCCATTCTAGCGATTCGGTCGTTAAGACCCGAATCGATACTTCCGGGGGAAAAAGAGTCCTCTTGTAAGGTCCACCCTTTTTTACTTCCGAAATACGTCATTGAAGGCGCATGATAAGGAGGTAGCCATTCAGTGGGTATTCCTAATTGTTGAGGTGGTTATATTATGCCTTTCAGTCGTAACTGTAATCGCGAGTCATCAAAGCACCGGGATAGTTCCGTCGATAACAGTTGCTCTGAAGGAGTTGGTGCTATTTGGCGTTTCTTGGAGAAAAATGAAAAGTTGTGGGTTGATTTTCTTATGATTTGCCTGGATGGGTTAAGGTGATTTAAAGAAGGAAAGGAAGTTTTATCACCATTTTATTGTTAGGCCAAAGCTTTATGATTTGTAAAAAAACTAATCCTCGATACATATTGGGAGGAAAGAAAGAATATTTATTTTTACTTTGGATACGTTATGGTTTCGTTTAGTTTCAGTTCAGTTTCGGTATATTAAAGTCCCGCTTTTAAAGCAACACTAGCGCTATTTTGGGATGGACCTCGTCATTTTGAACCGTGGTCATATTACACCTGAGCTGGCCCCCCTCTCCAAACTTCTATACCACACCAACGGGAGGACGTTTGGGACCGAAGGATTTAACGTGCACCGCACTCGCTTACTCGTCTGTTCTTCGGTGGAATCGGGTTTCAAACCTGAGTCTCTCCGGTTCCGAAGCCGAGACCTTACCACCAGGTCACCGCGATCCCGATACGTTATGGATTACACTTTAATGAAAAATAATAAAGAATGTATTGAATTACAAAAATGAAACTTGGAAACTTAGCTGTTTTATTTTTCTTCCAACTATTCTATTTTCCTAAAAACGAGAAGCAATTGTTAAAATTCTTTTGTTTTGACGTCGCATAATTTAATTCAGTTTTGTTGACGATTGAACCAAATGATTAAAATAAATGTTAGAAATAAAACAACAATACTTTTAACAGTTTAGAAAGGAAAATATTTCTATTTTTAACTGATAATTTCTGGCATATATCGATGTCCATTTTCATTATGATATTAAACATAACATTCTCTATGTGTATTTCAGCATCTCTATCAAATGAAGATGACGTGTTTTGACACTGAGGTGTTCGTTTCATTTGGAGGAATAATTTATTCAAGTTATTATAGAGCGAAATAACCTTTAGATCCTTTCTTTTCTTCTAATCATCAGTTGATCATTTTTCATAGAACAAAGCTATCGTATTAAAGATTGAAATGAAAATTTGAATAAGTGAAACTGTTAATAGAGTGACCTATTTGCTAGGTTTACATATGTTGAAAATAGTCCCTAAATTTTTTTCTTTTACATCTCCGGTTATTTTAAATTAATTTATCGAAATTTTAATATCTGGGATATTTCACATTATGTAGAATCAGTTAAAAGAATATAAATTACAAGTTACAATTGGAAAGTTTGAAGATTATACAAAATGATATGTATATAGCCCTTTATGCTAAAGTAATTTATATATATTTGTAAAGGACTTTCTTGGGAATAATGAAATTTTTTACCTTTTAGAATAATTTTTACACATTATGAGCAATAACAAGTGTCCCAATATTTTGAAGGACTGAACTAGAATACGTAGGAGATGCTTATATATTCAAAGGGGAAAACACTAGTCATTTTCGTATTTGAAGTGAAAATGTTGAATGCATCCGACTTCTTTCAAAAGAAACAATTAGAAATCTTCAAGCAGAGGGAGTTGACAGGTTGGAATTGTGTTAAAGTCTTGTCACGTGCATAAAACCTACATCTACTATTTATAAATATCTGCAAGAATTCTTGCAACAGTGAATTCAATAATTAGAAATTAGTTATTCATATGTCAAAAGAAATGAATTTAAATAGGATATGCATTGTATAAGACTTTGTTGAACGCATTGCAGTATAAGACTTTGATGAACGCATTGCAGTATAAGACTTTGATGAACGCATTGCAGTATAAGACTTTGATGAACGCATTGCAGTATAAGACTTTGATGAACGCATTGCAGTATAAGACTTTGTTGAACGCATTGCAGTATAAGACTTTGTTGAACGCATTGCAGTATAAGACTTTGTTGAACGCATTGCAGTATAAGACTTTGTTGAACGCATTGCAGTATAAGACTTTGTTGAACGCATTGCAGTATAAGACTTTGTTGAACGCATTGCAGTATAAGACTTTGTTGAATGCATTGCAGTAAAAGACTTTGTTGAACGCATTGCAGTAAAAGACTTTGTTGAACGCATTGCAGTATAAGACTTTGTTGTACGCATTGCAGTATATAAGACTTTGTTGTACGCATTGCAGTATATAAGACTTTGTTGTACGCATTGCAGTATATAAGACTTTGTTGTACGCATTGCAGTATATAAGACTTTGTTGTACGCATTGCAGTATATAAGACTTTGTTGAACGCATTGCAGTATATAAGACTTTGTTGAACGCATTGCAGTATAAGACTTTGACGAACGCATTGCAGTATAAGACTTTGACGAACGCATTGCAGTATAAGACTTTGACGAACGCATTGCAGTATAAGACTTTGACGAACGCATTGCAGTATAAGACTTTGACGAACGCATTGCAGTATAAGACTTTGAATTTCACTGTATAGTGTAGAAGTTTGGAAAGAGGAGGGTGCCAGCTCATGTGTTGTCCTCGTTAGCTGACCACGATTCAAAATTACAAAGTCCGTCTCAAAATAGCCCTAGTGTTACTTTAAAACAGGACATTAATATAACTAAACTTTGAATTTCATTCTATCCAGTGACGTGTCGTATGTGTCTGTATCTATCGCCATTCATTAGAAATATTTTAAATCTGAACCTTTATTTTGAATGGTTTTGTACAAGCAAAATATCGTTTTTATGAAATAGTCGTTGCAACTTTAATACAATCAGTCTGAAAACTGCTTTTAAAATTTAAAATCCCCTAAACACGAAAAATAAATCCAAATCATTCTTTTTCACGCCGGATACCTTCCCAATTATTCTTTCATCATAATGATTACTATTTTCCATTGAAATGTCCATAAAACGGCAGCCATTCGAAGTATCGATCGGAAGCTCGTGTTTTTGACAAGGCAATCATTTCGTGTATTAAAATCCGGCGCAGTTTCGTCCCCGGGCGAGCAAGGCACCGGTGTGCCTTTCGAATTTTCCTCACGTACGCGGCGTGCGGTTAAGAGGGCTGTGTCACGAAAAGATCACGTCCCAACAGGCGACGTGGGCATTAATTGAAAGCCTGGCTTCTGATTGAATGGAGAATGAAATATATGAAAGGGTTTTCAAAACGTGATTTCTGAAAATGGCGGTGGAGGTGTCTTTGCGTTGAGTGTTTGGCTCTTTTGTGTGAACAAAATTGCCACATTTAATTATATGAAACGTTACGTCAAAATTTTGGTTCTTCTATTAAACAGTGTTTTTGATTTTACATCTCTAACTGATCACAGCTGTCGAACAGGTATTACGGAAGTGCAACATTGGAAGTATTTTCACTCTCTCATATATTATATAGAGAGAACACTGCAATCGTCAAAAAGTTCAAACTCAAGATTTTAATAAATCTAAAAGTTTTAAGGTTCCCAGACTACAAAAGACACTTTTTAGCAATATCTGTGCGTCAGTCTGCTTGTTTGTGAATATGGAAACTCAAAGACGCTACAAGGATTTTAAACAGGATTCTTCTTCAGATTTCAGAGGTTGCGGTTTACTTGTAGTAAGATTTCGGTTTCGGAACAAGGAGGTTCCAGGTTCAAGACTTGTTTCTGCTCACGTTTCACCGTCTAATGAATTCTGATGTATGTTAAATCCATTGGGGTCAAATGACATTCCTCTGCCTATGGTGCGGAGAAATGCCAGCTCAAAAGTCATCCTCGTTATCTGACCGTGAATCAAAATTGTGAGGTTCGTCATAAAATAGCCCTATAGTGTTACTTTGAAGCGGGACGTTAATATAACTAAACTAATCCTTAACTTTCAGCAATAGAAGAAAACTACGCGATCTGACATTTGATTTGATTGAACAATGAAAACGATTTTGGTTTTAATCACAACGATAAAAATATTGTTGCGATATACAATTAAAAATATATTTAAAAATTAATTAAATCTAGAATAAAGAATTTAACAGCCACCAATCGGCCTCATTGAAAACTTAATGCTTTTTCATTATCATATGGTTTAGGTACAAATTTCCATCCTTCAATGTATATCAGTATGAAATTTGGTAGGTAGCTATTCTAGGTCAAATGGTCTGGTCTGGTCTGCTCTGCTCTGTAGAGCGTCAAATAAATAGATATATTTATCTTTATTATTAGTAGAGATTTTTCTATTTCGGGTCATGATTTTTATATAATGAAGCTTTGGATTATAATAAAACACGGGTTTCTCTAATGTACAGAGAGCTGAAACTTTTTATTTGTGAGACTATATAAATAGGTATACACTACATGCAATGAATAGGTACAGATTACATGCAATTACAATGTTTCAATTGATAGATATGTGTTCGCAGTGAAGTATTAAAAGTAACATTACTTCCACAATATTACAACACTTATATTTCTATAAACTGTTAATATCTGTGTAGAAATGTAATTAATATGATATATTCAAATTCTAAGCACTTGTGTTAAAAAGTTCAAGATTTTTAAAATTTTGATTTGATTGTTTTTCTCAGAGATACGACGAAAAGACTGAAGTTAATTTAATAAAAACCATTCTCAATTGTCAATATTGCTGAGAGGAAAAAGTAAGTTATATTTAGAAACTACCCTCTATATGGCTCAGCTCAAGGTTTCTTCATTGACTTACTACAGAGCATGCTGGATTAGTCCTCGTAATAATGAGTAGCCAAATGATAGGAACCAAGTTTGAATCTTCACAGGGTTTTTTTTTTCACATATTTTTTCCTACGTATTCTCAGGCCTTATAAACATGTATACGTTGGTTGAAGTTACTCAAGGCTTTTATATGCAATGGATTCTTTTGGATTTGGGAATCGAATTTATCATCTTCTAAATACTAGTCCGGGTATCTAACTTCAACTCAGTACCTCTTCTTGATAGATATTCATTCACAGAATTATATTAATCGCATTTAAATCAAATTTAACAATAAACTGTGTCAATTAAAATTTTTAATTTTTTAAAAAGTGTTTGATAATTTTTATAATCTTTCTCAATTATTTTACGAAATTTAAAGTAGTTTTAATCCATATAATTTTGAGCTCTTTTGCAATTTTAAAAAGTAAATTATCTTTTTAAATCAGCAGGAACAATTTTTTAACTCTTTTGGAACAGAGTTATAACATTTGGTATTATTAAAATAATCTGTTTTTAACATTTATGTTTTTAAGTTGCATAAGGAAATTTTGATATGATCTAAGTGGCACATGAATAGTGAATTTATTAGTCCGTATTTGATTTATTAAATTAATTTTTAAAAATGTATTTAAATATGAAACAATTTTTGATATTTGTTCCTAACAAATAATCCTGTTAGCCAGAATTTATTAATATGAACGATGCGCAATAGAATTACACAATTGTACAAATAGTTATTCAAATTAACAAAATATTAGTAAATAAGCGATTTTGCTTAAAATTTTAATGATTTTGTAATGTTTAGTAACTTTAATCTTTTATTCCTAGTCTCGCGTTATTTATTTGTACCATTTTAGCACCTACAGGTTACCAGGGAAATGAAATCATTATTTTGCTTAAGAAAATTTTTCTATTGTTGTGGGATCTTAATTAGAATATTTATTTTTAATTCTATTGCCGTCCCAAGAGGGGGGGGGGTCACCTCATAATTGAGGATGAGAAACTTTCCGGCATGGTGGTTGGTTCTCGCCACCCTTGCGGTATACAAAAATGTGGTTGTCTGGATCCTCCCATCGATGACGGGAAGTTCTTCCTTAGGGAAGGATTGTACTGTGGCCGGTGGTGGCCCTTAGGACTCGCCAGTGTAACTGTCGCGGCGGTCCAGTCATTCAAGTTATTCCGTGTTCCTTCCGACGGGGCGGGGTAGCCAGTTTGTGGATTAATTCTAGTGCCACATTTGGGTTTTAAATTTTACCTACTTAGTATCTGCTTTTATTATTACTGATATGATAGTCCATTGAGAAATAAATGATATATTTTGAATATTTATTTGAGGTCTAAAATAAAGGAGGTGCAGTTTTTTTTTCTTCAGTTATTTCATTTTTCAAATACCTGATACTGCAATCATAATTAATCATTTAGATAACACCATCTACAACTTGCAAAAGATAAAAACATCTCTATTATAAAAATAAACAAGGAAAGGATATGTTAGTTATAAATTTAATAAGAATTTTAAAAGACCTTTTTAATTGAATGAAAATTTAAAAAATACATATATAATTATGATTCACTTTTTAGATCTATAATGCGTTGTTATAAATGCTGTAGAACCTTAAAATCACTTTGTAATTCAATGCTAGATGACAACAGTCATACTAAATTAAAATTTAATTAAATTAGTAGTTAAAAAGGATAATTAAATTCCGTATTTGTTAATATTAGATATTGACGTTTAGAATATACTAGAGCACAAAAATTAAAATTCAGCATATCGGAAAGTGATAAAGTGTCACAAAATAACAATTTAATAAAAATGAAACATGTCAAGTTAAATAAAAAAAGAATGACACATTTCACAAAGAATCCTCTTCTCTGTTATTACAAATTTTTCTTTAATTTGATAAGTGTTATCTGTTATTTAAATAGTCAGTCTTTTATTGATCAAATTTTGAATTAATTTAAAAATAAGATTTATTTTCTTTATGCTCATCGTAACATAAGTACGATTGGCATCATAATATGTATTATAAACCCAATTGCATTGAAATAACTTCATATGATTGTACTATATAATTTATTTCTAAACATGGCTCTGTGATTAATAATTTAATATTATCTAACCGCAATGAGTTATTTATTCTCATCATATATAATGAGTAGCTTTCATATTACGAGTGCATCATCCCATGATTGAGCATATTAATTTATTCATACTGTTACGAAATTTCCGGTTCGTTTGGATAGTGGAAGTTATATGGTGTCGAGAACGCTCAAGCAGCAGGCGGCAGTAGAAAATAAAACAGCGGCGTTTATTTACACGAAGACACACAGGACAGCACAAAGACAACTATATACAGCATAGAAAACGATTATCTTCAGCCGAGACGTGCACACAACAAGACTCTACTGCAGACAGTAGCGCACAGCTTAGTTCAGCATTAGCTTGACTCCGTCAATGCTGTGCTAATCTCTGGAAGGCCAGTTCTTTATCGTCGATTCCGACTACTCTCCCTGGCAGCTGCAGACTGCCTGCTTTTATAGGTCTCAGGAATCGGGATTAGAAGTCTCTCAACCAATCGGGAACGTTCGAGGCGTATCTCTGTTCCTAATGGACGAATCGGAAAAATTCTCGATGTTTCGGGTATAATCTATTTTGGCGCCAAAGTCGCCAAATGATCGCCAAGTTTGTCGCCAAGCTCTGGGACCTCCGTCGCGACACCCGGACTCCGTCCAATACAGATGACTGTAAAACAGTTTTTCTGATGATGGAACCAACTATGCTGGGAAGCGGCATCACAAATTCGTAACAATACGATTAATTGCGATTAGCGTAATCTAATTGTACTGAATTATTTATGTTGATCGTATCGTAATTCAGTTAAATTTAAATTTAACTTTCTATTTCATATATTGTATGACAATAATGTTCCTGAAAGTTGTACTCAATGTGAATATTTTATACTGTATTATACTGCATTTAAATTTTATTTCCTCATTTCTGGTCACCTGAAGTGCACACTTTTTTTTCATTATTGAATTTATATTCAATTTCTCTTCAGCTGATCCTTTTTTTAATTGTATCTCAAAGCTTGGCAGGAAGGTAACTTAAGCACAGTCTATCCACTCCTTGAAATTCAAACATAAATCTTTATTTTTATCTCCCTTGAGTGACATCATAAAGGATTATTTGGAAGAAGTAAAGGAAAGCAAAGTTCATTTAATTAACTTTTGGTCTGATTTTCTTCTTTTCTTTCTTATTATATCACTCTTCCCTAACTGAAGTTGTAATTCAATTTATTTCCAAAGAATAAATTTTATTTTCTATTTTTTCTAATCTATTTTTTATTAAATAGCTCGAGATTAATTCTTCACGTTATAAAAATTATTATAGAATTTCTTGATATTTCTCAAGAAAAATGTATTGGAAATTCTCTTTGGCAGTTTATTTCTGGAAAAAAAGGAAATTTTATCTAGGTTGATAAAAGCTTAAATAGAACTAGACATTTGCAATTTTTAAAAAAATAATTGCTTTATGATTGAGCGAAATTTATTTTGAATTTATTTGTTAATACATGAAGATTATCGTCAAGATTTGTTAAATGAAAAATGTTGTCATAATGAAATATAAGATCTAAATTTGGAGAAAATTTCAACATTACTTAAATTTTATAGAGAAGTGAGCTGATTGGTGACGGCACGGCATATAAAAAGTAAGAATTCATAATTTATTTGATATAATGGCATGGATTTTATTAGTGTGGACTGACATTTAAAAGTTAAAAAAAAGAGAATGCAATACCGCAAATAAATCGATTAATTTAAATTTTTTAATAAAGCATTTAAGGAAAATAGAATAAAGTACCGTGATTTAGAGAAAAAATTATGTTTAATATCCATGTAGCATTTAACTTTTTATTATCTTTGGTCGCCAGAACGTAACAAGAAAACAAACTATGTGAACTTTTTAATTATTTAAAGAGAAAAAAAATTAAATATCACCGAAAATTACTTTTTTAAATGTAAAATTGACAGCAATGATATTCTCTTTAATCAACGTTATCAACTTTATCAGAGGGATAAAAAATAAAGGGAATAAAATAAGACGTGCTCAAGTGCAACAAAATATTTTTTCAAATAATTTCAAAAAGGCTTCGAATGATACAGTTATATTATTATATAATTACATTATCATAAATAGTAATATTGGAAATATTACATTTTTTATTATAAATATTGAATTATTGTAAATCTATAATCCCTGTATAATTTGGGTCTTTTAAAAGTTCAGTTTTAGAAGAGCGACTGTGAAAGGCAAAATCAAGCCACTATATATCGAAGTCACTACCTTAAGACCAAAGTGAGAGCTAGGTTGACTCTCAGATTTTATAATATTATTGATATTGAAATTCTGATACAGTTTTGTATAATTTATAAAAGTTCGCCATAAATATTTCTCACCTCACCCCCTTCCCTGTTTAAAAAAACAAGACAAATGAACGTTCCCTAAACTAGAAAACTTCAAATCTTTTCTCAGATTCCGCGATAAATGTTTTTTATATTCCTGTAAACTACTGTTATCAAACAGGAATCTATTTGAATGAAATTTTGTAACTAAATTATGTGTGACGAAATCATGCTATAAATGCGTTTCGTGTGCAAATCTTGATGTTCGGGAATGTATACTATTACAAATTCTAGATAAAAATTGTAAGCAATAAAGATTTAAAAAACTTTCTCACCAAGGACAATCTTATTTTATATGTAAAAAAAAAAAAAATCCATCGTAATATTAAAAAAAATCTTCCAGGTTTTCACAAATGTTTGTTTGAAAATACTCTCAATTCGAAATGATCAATTTTTTTTTAATTCAGATGAATGAAAAATTTGATATTCCATCTTAACAATAAAAGTGTAGATTTCTGTCAAACTTTGTTTGGAATCCGTCGGAGGATTATCAGTATATTTATCTATATCTGAGAAAGAGCATGTTTAGAAAAAATAAACAAATCGGAGACCTGCAATATGATTAATAGTTTTGCTAGAGAAAATGCAGATGATATATCAAAATTTGGAAAAAAAAATCATTTTCAAATTGATTAACTGTTAGTATATCAGTTCCTGTTTATATGTACTTTCGAAATTATCCTTTAAATGAATTTTGAAATGTGATTTGTATTCCAAAATTCTACATTATGTTTTGGACCAACAATCGAAAGATAGATGCTCGATTTTTACATTGTTTCTTGATTAAATTCAGACCTCGGTGGCCTGGTGATAAGGTCTCGGCTTCGGACCCGGAGGGTTTCAGGTTCGAGACCCGATTCCACCGAAGAACCGTCGTGTAAGCGGGTCTGGTGCACGTTAAACGTCCTCCCGCTCGTGTCGCGTGGTGTGGAGAGGGGGGTGCCAACTCAGGTGTCGTCCTGGTCATCTGACCGCGATTCAAAATTACGAGGTCCGTCCCTAAATAGCCCTAGTTTTTCTTTAAAATGGGATGTTAATATAACTAAATTAAACTTGATTAAATTCAAAACGCACTACACTGTGGAAATATACACGAAAGGCGAAAAATAAATACTCTGCTGATTTTTACATTTTTAAAAAATTTCATTCAAGATCTAATTGATACTAATTATTATCTTACTTTTAAATGTTAGTATTTGTAAAAAATATTTGAGACTCAAATAATATTTACATTTTTAGGAATAAATGTTACAATTCATTCTGCTCAAAATTTAGTTAACTTTTCTTACTTTTATTTCTAGAGGGGAAATAAAATAGAAACAAATCTTTATTTTCATTGTCCCTTTTGACAGCTGCCAAAAGTAACAACAATTTTTAAAAGCAAATTTCATATGAAGGCGTTTCCACTGTTTGCATTATAAACAAGGGGGAAATTATTACCTTGGATCAAAAATTGGGGCTTAAGTTCTTATGGAAAAGGGAAACAACTTCGGCGCTATAAAAAGAAAATAATAATAATAATAATAAAAACTAGAGCTCAAGCGAAGAAATGGTTATTTCATGTTGCAATAACGAATTGTTGCAGCAAATATCTGAAGTTTAAATAAAGGGTGAAACGAAACGATTGGATATTATTCCTGTGTAAGGAAAATGCGAAGTGTTCTGAATTTTTTATTCCCTAGAAAATATGGGGAGAAAGTGTAAGTTTATGAAGTTTCATTCTTTTTTACGGCAAGGGAAAAAAAGGGGAAAATGAAGAGAAAAAAGCGGAAAGTTCGAAAAGCTGTGAAAAGTTAACAAAATATGCATCTGTGGTAGCGTTATTATCATATAGAGTTGGCATAAATGATTGCTCGTATATTAAATAGTTACATTTTCAAAACTATTACTTATTACATTCAGTGCTACATGAAAAAAAAGAAACTCTCCAAAATTTTCGGTTTCTATTTTCGATATGTGCACTTTCTGTACTTCGACTAACATCGAACCTGTGGTCAAGTTTAGTCATCGGAACCTGGGGTCAAGCTTAGTCGTGGAACCTGGGGTCAAGCTTAGTCGTGGAACCTGGGGTCAAGCGTAGTCGTGGAACCTGGGGTCAAGCGTAGTCGTGGAACCTGGGGTCAAGCGTAGTCGTGGAACCTGGGGTCAAGCGTAGTCGTGGAACCTGGGGTCAAGCGTAGTCGTGGAACCTGGGGTCAAGCGTAGTCGTGGAACCTGGGGTCAAGCGTAGTCGTGGAACCTGGGGTCAAGCTTAGTCGTGGAACCTGGGGTCAAGCGTAGTCGTGGAACCTGGGGTCAAGCTTAGTCGTGGAACCTGGGGTCAAGCTTAGTCGTGGAACCTGGGGTCAAGCTTAGTCGTGGAACCTGGGGTCAAGCTTAGTCGTGGAACCTGGGGTCAAGCTTAGTCATGGAACCTGGGGTCAAGTTTAATGCAGCACTGAAGCGTTGTTAAAGTTATGAAATGTGGAATTATAAACAAGGTGTAATGTAACTTCATTTAAAGTAATCACATTGGGTAGGATAATAGAATTTTGGTGGCCCTGCGACGAAGGACATTTCAGAGTTGCTTGCAAGATCAATTAAGTATTGAGTAAGAATATTTAGGTAAGCTACGAAAATCCAATCTGTAATAGGATGGGATACCATCTTGATGAAAGATTTGTTTGTTCATGCGCGAATCTCCACATAGTTGTGGGAATGATTATATTTTCAGCATATTCAGATCATTGCCTCTTTCAAACAATGTTGACTCATTTCGTTGCTTAGTTTGTACATGTTTAAATGAAAAATTTTCTACTAATGATTAATTTCTCTTCATTTCTTGTAATTAATTTACAGAATTTCAATAATTTTCCCTTTCAAATTTATTCTTTTAAAAATTAAAATTTTATTCATTTTATTGCTTAAAAAGGAGGAAAATAAAAGAAAAAAAATCGCCTTTGCTTAAAAGGAACTAAAAATCTCATATTCTGTCTTCTGCTTCCTCCCTCAGTTCTATTGTAAGCTCATAGGATCAGTTCTTTTTAGTCATTAACTATCAGTCTAGTCATTATACACTTTTTATAGAATGATTACATATTACCCAGATTAGTAGCTTAATCAGAAGGAAATTATATTGGTTTACCCATCTGACAGTATACTTATCCGTGTGAATAGTGTAAAAAAAAATTCTGTTAGCGTTTGAGTTTTTTATCTGTATGTAAAAAAGTGATAGATTCAACGGAAACAATATTTAAAAAGTATTTTTATTAACTAATAAATAATTAAAATTTTCATTTTTAAATTTACTATACGTTATTATAAATATTATCGAAACTAAAAGTCAACTTGAAAAAAATTCGTTGTCACTTTTGCTGAGCCAAAATTTAATTAGATGAAAATTACGTTAGGAAAATGCCAAAATAGTACATTGTCATCGAGAAAGAGAATGGGGCCCCAAATTTTTAAATCTCAGTTCTATTAGAAAGCTCATTAGAGTGAAACATAAATTGAAAAAAAAAGTGTGTTTTCAAATATGACACATGCCGTATTAAATGAAACTGTATCAAATAATTCTGAAAACTCTTAAAAAATGATGGAGGCATTAAAAAAATATTATTTTAATATTACGTGAAAATTGGGACCAAATTAAAGTTTGTTCATTTGAAATAGCCCCTATATTTAAATGTCAGGAGGGCCTCTTTCATTTGTGAATGAAAATAAACCGTATATCAGCCAGGGCCCGATTTAGCCTAATTGGGGCCAGGGGTAAAAGTTTCTTTGGGGGACACTTTGTTTAACTACTTCAATAATGAAGAACCGAACTTCATTACTGTAGAAGAAGAAAGCATAAAATGTTCTATTCGATTTGGGGGTCCCCCTCTGATGTGGGGGCCCAGGGCAACTGCCCCTGTGCCCCTGCCTTAATGAGGCTCTAATATCAGCAACCGTATGTTAGTAGACTTTTTTTTCTATTGATAAATTATTCTTGTTTTTACTTTTTGCATTCAAAATATACAAAGAGAATGTTTTTGTCAAAAAAATTCGAATTCGAGATTTTGATGAATTTTTCATTTCCAAATTTACATGAATAAAAAAACACTTTTTTAAAAGATTATGCCTGCCTGGAAATACGATAACTTAAAAGAGTGTTAAGCTAAACGAATGAAATATGGTATATGGTCTTTAATTTAAATTTGTAAATGTCTATCAAATTTTGAATGAAATCCATTACTGGAAGTTGTCTCTGGATTTCGTTTTCCAAATATAAGTTGACTTCTTTGTTTTGTAGTGGTTGTGTCTAGATGGATAACATTTGGTACACAGTTTTAACATTTAAAGTACATATTTGTATGCCATTTAATATCAAATCAGTCAATATGGGCGGGGGGGGGTATCACAAGCAGGTAAACATGATAATCCCCCCAAATTAGCAATAAAATATATGAAACTTAATATGCAATTTTGATACAAACTGTAATTCTGTGTTAAATTTTAACGTTAATCGGTTGAATCAAAAGACACTCTGAATGCACAGTCGATTTTCTGAGACACATGTGTCAACTGTACCAGTGATTAATCGCCAAGAAATAGCCAAATATCTCATTATAATAGGTTCCTTCGTAATTATTGTTCGCCAATAACATATGGTTAGTAATATATAAGTACAATTAAATAACAGTACATGTGAAAATTTCTTGAAAAATTCCAATGTGTTTCTTAAAAAACAGTATATCTGTCAAGCAACCTTTTTCTTTTGTTTAAATTATTCACTTATTTTTGTTACATTTTATTGTTCAATATAAAATGTCTCCACCATTGTTAATATTTTTCCAACTGCTTTTATAACCGTACCAATATAACCAACCAATACTTTTATAACCGTTTCAAAAACGCAGTATTCTAGAAAGGAGTATTTGTAATTTGCATTATAATGTCTAAAAATTTTTTATTACCTTGAAAAGGAAATTTAGGGTTGAATTAACGATCCAATTGGGAATAACAAATGCATAGAAACAGAGAAAAAAATGAATAAAATGCTACACTAGGAGAGGTTTTATGGTGGTATTGCGAATTGTTTCTTCAAATAACTGAAGGGTGAACAAACGGCAAATAGTACCTATTCGATATTATTCTATCAAAAGAAAAATGGGGCGATCGGAATTATTTGCTTCTGTGGAAACGGAAGAGGGAAATCAAAATATAAACGTATCATCTCGAGTTATAGAAAGAAAAAGGGAAAGAGTTTTTCACTGGGGAGAAAACAGTGAAAAGAAAATTCTCCAAAAATGATTCATCTTGAAAAGATAAAATATCAGAGAATGATATAAAGTTTCTTGTTAAGCATCTCTAGTAAGTATGTGTCCGATTTGTAATAATTAACATTAATTCTTCTAGAAACTTTCATGCCTGTTGGAAAGCTTATGTAAGCACGAAGGGTTTGAGGATTCAGGCATTCTCTTTTTTTGTGGGTTGATCGCAAAGTAAGCTTTGTTAATGTTTGCAAGCAGTTAGCGATTCGCTGTCTGCTTATCTCTCTAAAAGGTCTTATTTGAGTGCTTTATACCCGTTTTTTTTTGTCTTCCTTGTGTTTCACAGAATAAAGTGTAGTTTTCCGTTGCTCAGCTCGTCGGATCTGCTGGACAATTTCGTAATGAAAGAGTTTCATTGGTTTGAAAATATATTTTATGTGTTTGTAAAAAGAAACGCTAACAGAAGGCCTTTCAAATAAACCACCATTTGGTTGATGACATATATTATCGACGAATCAGATTATGTATTTGTGAATGATTTTTTTAAAAGTGCAGTATAAATAAATCTGCGAGTTATGCGAGGAAAAAATACTATCGCTTTTCAGAAATCCTTTCTTTATTAAGAACTATCAGACTTTTTAAACACTTTTAATTTGATTTGTTTCATATTTATAAACGTGAAATTTCGCAATAATTTTTTCTTTAATTCATGATGTCCTAGAAGTTAATTTTTATTCTTACATCTTCAAGATGTCCGTACAGTAATTTGAACTTTTAAAAATTAAAAATTAATTAATGCATTGGTCTAATTAAAGATCGATTTCATACCAGTAGTGTCATCTGGTAATCAAGAAAAAAAATCGTTTTCATGATTCCATAATATTTATGATTGTGAATTAGGAAAAACACATTAAAAGGTAGAAATGGTTAAATAAAAAGAAAGTATTCTTTTTATTTTAGTTAATTCACAAATAAAAATGTGCTTTTGAATACTTTGGATTAAATATAATTTCAGATGCTCATTAAATGTAAACAATTTTCAAATTCTCCTTGTAATAAATTACACGTTTTACATCGTGTAAAAATTTTAAGTTGGCCAATCTAAAACCTTTTTTTTCACATGATATATGATAATTATAGCGACAGAAAAGAGATGGTACGCATGAAAAGTATTTTGCTTCATAATATGGTGAGGACAAATCCTGCAGAATTCAATTGTAAATCTCATAAGCACTAAACACAAAATAGACTTCCGATTTTTTAAAAAACATTTTTGGCAAAAATGCAAGACGAAAAGAATGTCTTATTGTAAAAACCTGCTCTTATTTACATTTCCGGATATAACGTAGAGCAATGTTTGCCAATGTTTTTTTTTATATAATGTATAGCACGTTTTTACAAATTTGTTACATTAAAAAGGAAGTGAAATGAAAAAAAATAAAGTGAAATTGAAATGAATCTTTTTTAATTCATAATTTAAAATAAATAATATGATGTTTAATTCAATTGCAAGTAGCCGACATTATCAATCAATAAAAAAAAGTGTTAATATAAATGCACATTTTTTTTACAAAGTTTTAGGAAAACAGATTACTCCTCATTTTATTAAGAATTGTTTTTTTAACTTGGCCAGACTTAGTCGCAAATGAAATAATAGAAACCAACTGTAGTTTTAGAATATTATGATTAAAAAGGGAAAAAGCTAAATATATAAAAGAATCATAAGAATTGAAATGTCCTTCAAGATTGTTTTTTAGAATTTTTTTGGTTAATCGAATCGAATTTGAGAGAACGTAAGATGATTTAATGGGAATTAAATATATTTTTCCGAAAGGAATTAAGTAGCTAATACTTAAATAATATTTAGCGCTAGAAATTTCATTTCGATATAATTTTGTAAGGAAAATAAAAATAATTAACAAAAACAAACACATTTTTTGATGTTCTTGTATTAGTGACTTTTTTAATCCTTCTTAAATTGAAGGAAAGTGCTTTTTTTTCTTATTAATCCTATTGAAAATGAATACAAAAAAGTTCCTTGCTTTTTTATTTGGAATTATAAACATTTATTTTATAAGTACTTTGATCGAACATGGAATTTTCCTTCAAAATTATTTTTAATTAGAAGAAATCAAATAAGTGATATCATCTCAGATTTAAAATTTCTATAACAAAAATTATCAAGGTGAAAAAAGTATCTTTTCTTATCTTTTTCTGTAAGAATAAGGTTAGGTAAGAATGAAAAGATATGCAACTTTCGTTACCAGGTTTAAGAAATTTAGAGATATCCTTTGTTTTCAAACAATCACAAAGCGGGATTATTTTTTAACCCTTTAAAGGGCCATTTTTTTCTAGTCATATTATGTTAAAATATTTTTAGGCTTGAAATTAGAATAAGAAAAGGGATTCATTTAGCTTATTAGATAAATTTAATTTGATTAATTAATTAATTTGGCTAATTAATAATTAAGTAACAAATCAAGACGCATCATTTTGTCTGAGATAAAGAACTGAAGCATCTAAGTTTCTGACTAACTAAAAGAATGTGTCAGAACTTAAGCCAACCTACATAATTTCATACAAAGATTGATAAATTTGGTGGGTAGCATACTTCCCACGGCCCTATAAAGTGTTAAAGTGAAAAACAGAATATTATTTCAGTCAACAAATATTGATTACTCATAGCAATTTAAAAATAAAATTAAATGGAAAACATATATTTTATTGGTTTTAAACTCTTTGCTAAAATCCACGAAGGTCATATAAAAAAGTTTTCCTACTTTCACAAATAGATGATATAGAGGCATGTAATTATTACTTGGGACAGAAGAGCTACTTTTCAAAATATTCATCGCTAGAATAGAGACCCTGACTAACGACTGGAGCTATTCTTGTATTCTATGTTGCGAAAGTCTGCAGTTAGGAATTAGAAACGATACTTGACAAATGAGAATTCTATTGTTATACTCTTTCGCACCAGATTTGCATAGAATTTTGGGAACAACGAATACATGGTGTCACATTCAAATGGAATAGACTAGGAAAGGTTTCGAAAGATAGTGGGTAAATTCAGCATTGTCCAGCTCCCATTCAAGCAAGTGAACCTTCAAGCAAATGAAGGATGAAACAGTTTTCATAAGATGTCACAATTTTTTTTGACACAGTTTTTTTTTTTTTTTTTTTAGTTAGTATACCCTACCTACCTACCTTGAAATATTAGGTCTAGTGCGTAACGGACGACTGCATTTTGGCTCCTTGAGGGTTAGTAAAATAAATTAAATGCTTTACGAATAATTATACAAGTTATCAAAACATTCAAACAAAATATTCAAAGCGCAAAGAAAAATTCATGTTGGCCAAATGGGCAAGCCATGATAAATTTAAATCTACGCCATGAAATCAACCGCCATGAAATCAACCGCCATGAAATCAACCGCCATGAAATCAAACGCCATTAAATCAAACGTATTTAAATCAAAGCCATGTGAATTTAAATTAAAATTTTTCTTAGCAGTAATTTTTCATTTCATAGTTAACATTATTTTCCTTCAATTTAAAATTAGTTATTTTACAGATTAAAGGAAAAGCTCAAAATATTCATCATTTGTTTATTCTTGTGTTAAAATGAGTTAAAATTATTTTATGGTTTAGCATTATTATTTTTGGCTGAACTTGGTATTCTCTTAGACTACAGATGTTAGAAATTATTAATCATATATCAAAGTAAAAAGATTATATTTTTTCATCTGAGAATCTTCCTCTATTATATAAAAATTACACAAATAAAAAAAAGATTAATTTTTAAAATAACAGATTACCGAGATCCTTGAAACAAATAGAATTACAATCGGGTGCTAAGATGATGCATAGGTACCCTTGAATGCTATATGAATGCCCTCTTATGATCGATTCATTGAGGGTATAATGAAGGCCCTTGGCGTTTGGCTTTATGGAGAATCAGCCATTTAATTATCTAATGGAAATTCATCTAAAGCTATTCTGGATTGGCGCTTTACTCGAATATGCTTCATTGCTGAGAGACTGAATGAGAGATTCCATAAGACGGAAGTAATTTGGGACGATCGATGAAATGTTTATATATTTTCTGAATTTTTAGAATACCATGCTTAAATGCTTCCTTTTTTTATCCACTATTATATGAAATGAGTCGTGCAGTCGGAATCGAGCTATTTCTAGAGCAGATCCTGAGGTGAAAGGATCTGCTCGAGAAAAGTACCTCAGGATCTCAGGATCCTGAGGTACTTTTGTGAATTTGTTACTCACGAAACGTATGTTATTCTTCCTATCTGAGGTTATCCTTTCCTTGCATAAAGTGATCGTTAAAGAGGTTTTTTTCCCCCAAATAATTTGTGTTGCAAAATCAATATATCAGATAAAGTGTACAAGATAAATTGAATGGACTGTAAATTCAAAATAATACAGCTACGCAATTGCAGGAAAAATGTTACAAGCTGCATGCGGCAGAATGACTGATAAGGAAAAAAAAAGTGTAATAAACAATCTTTTGCAATACATAAAATAACATTGGACCACATAAATGAACAAAAATGACGCACGAAATGATGCCTGAATCACTTATTGCTGTTCTGGGTTGTTGTACTTTTGTGAATTTGTTACTCACGAAATGTATGTCATTCTTCTTTTCTGAGGTTATCTTTTCCTTGCATTAAAATTGTTGACACTAAAAGAAAGCCCTTGAATGTTGCATTTGTTGATACTTTTATGTTCACATTCTTATAAATGATATTGCACTCTTTAATATAACAAAAACAGAATGGAATATGCATTTTCCCAGATAATACATCCTGTTGCAAAATATTATACAATTATATATTGTATAATTTAATATTTAATAGTATTATACAATATTGAGAATATTATGTAATATTGTATAATATATATGTGCTACTAGGGTTGGAAACCTTCGCTCCACGTAATTAAAATCAAAATATAAAAGGATTCCTAATTTTAATAAAAAGATAACATACGAAATTTCAATTATTTATTTAAATCATTGCGTTGACCGACAGACGGTCAACTCCTCGGCGGAATTAGTTCAAAATTGGACAAGGAATACTAAATCTCTGTATTAAATTCTATCCATCTGATATCTAATTTTGTAGTTAAGGTATCCAATCGTATTCGGATAGTAATACAAGATTCTCTTTCGCAATTGTTATCTCCAAATTAGATAGAAATTTACATGTTTGGTGTAAAGACCACAAATAAATGTCATTCGTCTACCTCAAAACGCTTTTAAATTATCGAGTCTTTTATTTTAGGGTTAATTCTATAAATATATTTACCGAACTCAGGGAAGCCTGAAATATGAAAATTCTTCAAAGCATTAAGTACGGATTTTTTTTATTATAATAATTTTCTTTGTATATTTCGTGTAAGAGAATGCAAATAGGGTTTGCTTGGTTGGATGTCTGGGGTACAGAAATGGTGACAGGTCGGCTACCCTTTACCAATAATGGGACGTATCTCAAGAGGGGTTGCATTGTGGTCCTTAGGACTCAACTTCAACTCCTGCTAATGTTGCCATGGTGGTCCGGTTATTTAGATTTATATATATGTCTCAGGGCGGAGCGAAGTAGTCAACTTGTGATTGTGTGATTTTCCAGGGTTAGAATATTTTTCAACTTTTGTATATACTGTATATTCTTTATATGTAAAAAAATAATTAATATCTGATTTTGGTAGAATACATAGGTGAAATATTTTAAAATATTACCTCAAGCTGTGTCCGACATAAACTGATTTATAAAGATGTCTCTATAAGGATTTTTTGTAAGAGAAAGACTGTTATTGACATATCGGAAAATAATGGAAAAATTATTGAAAGAAAGATCATTTTAAAAGTGCAATTACTGACTGCTTCAAAATAAAAACAATGTAACTCGTCATCCAATATTCTCGACATTTTCTGAAATACCAAAAATATTTAAAATTTAAATAACTATTCTATTATAGTAAAATGTCAGTATCCACGTGTCATCCGAGGAGAATTAATTTACTTCGCAAATAGTAAGCTGTCGAAAAAGGATTAAGCAAAAAGATGTCACGTCTGTGTTTAATCCTCTTGGGTTGGATGTAATTACAGTGAAAGCTTTAAAAGAAATATTTGATTTGATAGACGTATCCTATTTGTGCTAAGTAAATAAATGGATGATCCAGAAAAGACTGGAAAAAAAGAAAATCGTGTTTCCAGAAGGATTCCTTTTTTTCTATTCGAGTCTGTCAGATGTACTTTATGCAGCTCATTGAAACAGTTAACCCTCCATTTATATGTCAAATTGCTTTGTATTGCATTGAAACTAAGCTGTATGGAAAAACCAGAATATAAGGTTTTAGGAGGGCTGCCGCTAATCATGCATTGCTTTTATCAAAACCGCTTTGTTAGATCTCTTTTTCATTTTTGTCGACAATTTTCATTATTTATATGGGAACTATATTATCATTCTACAAAGGAGTACTCCAATGTCTTAATTTTTCTGCCTCGTTATATGGGAATAGAATCAATCAATACTCTTTTCTGCCGGATAATAGTATATTTTGAGCAATATAATTGTATTTTGTGAGAAATGTCAGAATAATATGTCATAAGAAAGTTGTCAGCAATGTTGCAGAGCTCTACATTAAGATTATACAGTTCAGATCAACTTTTAGAATTTCATCTTAGCTGATTTTTTATTGATTTCACCGGAATTTTCTTAATAGAATATTCATTTGTATGAAGGATATTGTAATTCTTGTACCATGTTACTTGAGAATAGTATTGTTCAACTATTAATGCCCAACTACACTATTTTGTAAGAGATTCCCAGTATTTTTTTACGAGGATTCAATGTTGAATTAAAATTTTTTTTCTAGAATTTAAAGTATGTTGTTTGAATATGCCTTTTATAAGAAGATTGCCTTAAGATTCACTGAAATGTTTGGAATTTTTGTTATATCTAAACTCTTTTTGTAGAAGGTATAAGACTTGTTTTCACAGTGTTAAGTAGGTAAAGATTTATGAAAACTGTATTCTTTTGGAGTATGAACTATATATAGATATTTAGAATTCATTATTTACAAATGCTTGATCATCTCAAAACGAGAGTCATTTGATGTAAAAATATTATAAAATTATGGAAATTTATATGATGTGGCAATGACTATGAATGTTAACTTTGAGCATATGTCTTTGGCAAGGGCTTTCGTTGAATTACATGAACTTTGTTGCTGAAAGGAGAACGAAATATTCCATTGTGAGCTGAGATATCAGTAATATTATTTGATAATTTATTTCATAAATGTTTTGTTCAGTTAATGCTTCTATAAATTGGTTTAAATTTCAATTTAAAATTGTTTATTTTTACTAAAATGGAATTAAATGAATTGATCACCTTAAAGTTAGATGAATCATGAGTACAGTGTATACCTACCAGCCTCACTGGCGACTCTTTCATAATATTTGTAAGTACAGTAAAAAAATTGGGAAAATCATAATGTTTGGTAAATAGTTGGCAGCAATGTCGTGAAAATACTCTTTGATAGGCAATTAGCAGAATTACCAGATAAGTAACAATATTTATCATGCACTCGGAAGAAATACTAGAGGTGTCAATATTATTTAATAGATAAGAGCTAAATAATAAATTAATTTTTGAAAAGTTTATTAATAAAATGGGTTCAAATTTATGGTAACGCAGACTAATAAAAGCACAAATTGCTCTTGCATCCAGCACAAGAACAGGTTGTTTCTTATTTAAATAAGCAGATGGTTTATATGAAACATATAAAGGATGCTATCAACTATCAAAGATTTTAACGTGGAAACTTCATTACTTGTTGCTGCTGTTGTTGTTTATAGTGGCACTTGCCATAGACAAGCTCACTAAGTCCGCGATTTTAAGCCAAGGGAGCGTCTCTTGTTTTTAGTAGCGCCAACTAGAGCCAAGAGTACGTCTTAGCTACTCTCGCATCACATTCGCTTGCACAACCCCTTTTTACAGAGGGGCACATTCACACATCTCACAAACAGTACAGATGAAGAATAACCATGCCCGAACCGGGACTCGAGCCCAGGACGACCAGATCACGGAGAAGACGCGCTACCCCTATGCCAGGACGCCGACACTTCATTACTTACAAGTAACAAACTTTCTAGGAAGAAAAACATTAAGATGGGATGTTACAGCATAAGTTGGAATAGGTTTTATATTCACCAAATGAATATCTTCATGTGCAGGAATTTGAACAATCAATGGGAATTGATAATATGTTATTGTTATAGCTTTAATGACTTTTTCTGTTCTATCTCGATAGTATTGTAGATTATCAAATATTTTTTATGTTAATTTGTCGTAGTTTCATTTTTTTATTTGTTATGACGAGTGTGTTAAAACAAAAGCTCTCCTCAATGAATGAACTGTTCTTAATTTGGTAGATAATTTTCGCTATGTTTAAATATATGTAGATATTCACACGAGATAAATGTAAGAAATTTGGCATATAGCTCCTTAAATCAAAAAGTGTATAGTTCGGACGATTTCCAGGAAAGACTCTTTTCTAAGCACATTTTTGTTTTATACAAATATCATATTTTTTAAGAAATTTATCATTAAATGTGTAGCCCCATACAGTTTATAAAAATAAAATTAAAAAAAGATATCTGATGCAAAATAATATTTTAAATTCACATATTGGCTTTTCATCTAATGAAAATATTAAATCTTTTTTTGTGCCATTGGCAGTTACTGTACATTATTAAAAATGAAATTTTTGAGAATACTATTTATTTATTGGAAGAAAATAAAGCATTCAAAAATGGGCATTATTAAATATTTTTCAATACAATAAATAATTATTAAAGATCCTGAAAATCCTATTCTATGGATAATAGTTTTCTAATTTGCTTAATTGGAAAATTTAAAGATTATGTAGATAATGAAAAATTATAAATATTAAAAATTGAGTGGAAAAAAATATTTTTATCGATTTTTATTGATGTTTTTTTAAATTCTTACACAATATATATACACACAGTTATTTCTTACACAAAGTAATAAATAACATTCCGACATAGAATAATTCGATAAAAATGATGGAAACATATTCCCGATTATCTGATGCTAAATTTAACTGAAGAAATAAAAATATCAATCATTCAGCTTTGAAGATGTACGCTGGGATTTTATCAATTTAATACGGAAAAGCACATTCTACAAAACTACTTTTTCAACTACTTCAAAGTAATAAATTTAACAAAAAAAAAATCTCTTTTTAATTTTAATGTTGAAGTGAAATTAAAATACTTCAATAAAATAATTATTTTCAAATAAATTCAAGATTTGTAATAGAAATTCATCGAAGCAGCAAATCTTATATAAACTTCCTTTCTCAATTTTTCAAATTCTTATCTTAGTTTCTTTCGATTTTGGATTCATTCCCAAATGAAGTGTCCTTATCACAGAATGAAGAACATTAGAGAGGAAATCTTCATTTTCATTTTTAATCTCTTACTTTTAATGAAGGAATTTCTAAGATAATTTTAAAGAAGAATTTTCCATAGAAGAAATTAGATTATGTTTGAAATAAAATAAAGAAAACTAATATATACTTTAAATAATCTTCATTGTTAGCATTGCTGTAGATTGTTCAGCTTAAAATTTAGTATATGGAATAATTTTTGTAGTAAAATATTAACATGAATTAAAATTAAAAATGCCAATGCTATTACGATGCTAGGTTAGAAACGGTAAATTTGGTTTTAATGCTTTTTAAAGATTTCCAGTCGGAGGTTCTTAATTCCTTGCAAAAGAAATCAAAAATAATTTTTTAAGATAAAAAGAAACTGTTTCTAGAATCAAAATACAATTGATAACAAAAGGATAAAAAAGTATTTAAAATATTTCATTAGTTTTATCTTTGACTAATAAAATTGTATTTAATTTTTTTTAACCGGATTTGCATTACATTTTAACTAATATATTGTGTAATTTTGCATATAATGTATTTTACAAATGTACTAATATACTTGCATTATAGTTTAAAAAATATAATGCTCTTTTGCATTATATTTCTACAATTGCAGAATAGTAATGATTATATTAAAATAAAAAATATCTAATTTAGAACAGTTGAAGAAAAGGTTTATTTTAATAATATAAGCATGCAATTAATATGCCTCAAAGGCTGAATTTATTAAAACAGGCTCAAATGTTAACGTTACCAATTTGCCTAGCCGGCATCCTGGCATAGGGGGAGCGCGTCTTCCTCTTGATCTGGGCGTCCTGGGTTCGAATTCCGGTTCGGGCATGGTTGTTCTTCATCTGTGTTCTATCTGTGAGGTGTGTGAATGTTCCCCCTGTAAAAAGGGGTTGTGCAAGCGAATGTGTGTGAGTTTCATGAGCTAGAAGTCAGACTTCTGCCCTCGGGTGCTCAGGGGTCTTTACCCTCGGAAGCTACTGCACCTCCTTTTCTGTGGTAACGCGGACACGACATCATCATCACCAATTTGTCTAGATGTTCTCCTACTCAATTGGACAATTTGTAATACTATACTAACCAGAAGTTATCTGAAGGAGAGAATTTTTAACTCCCCGAAGGATTGCAAACGCACGCACTTAATCGCAGTTTCAAACCAGTTGGCTTGGTCTCTCCAAAATTTTCTCGAATACTCTCCAATAAACTTGTCATGCCAGAGAACGCCTTGCACAACAATGGTGTACGATAGTTAGGAAATATTAACTTCAGCGTGATTCTAGCATTTTTACTGAATCTATCGTGACATTCTTGGCAAATTTTTTGACGATTAATCCCTGACATGTGTGAAAGTATCTGAAAATCGAATTTGTGCTTTAGATGCGTTTTCCTTAATTGATGGAAACTAAGATTTGACACAAAACTGCACTTGCAGTCGCAAGATTTCATACTTAATTTGATATATTTAAGTCACTGCGTTTTTGTATTATCACGCTAACATATTTCTGAAGGTACAGACAGACAGAAAATAAACCCATCGTTGGTTGGTCTGAAAATTTGATATAAAGAGCGAATGCCAAATTTCATCCGTCTAGCTCAAAGCGGATCAGTTATCTTTGTCACAGACAGACAGACATTTTCCAAAAATGTGTTTTTCGAGCTCATGGAAGTCTAAAACGTGGAGATTCGTTAACATCGAATTCGAATTTTTTGTACTTTCCGATCGATTACGATAATCAAGTACGATTATTGTACTTTCCGATCGATTACGATAATCAAGTACGATTATTGTACTTTCTGTGTACTGGGTATACGAGATAGGAAAAGTGTTGAGGAATCTTTAGCAGCTACGGAGATAAGCTGGAACAAAAATATGAAACTTCCCAAAAGATGCCAAATTTTTTATTAAATAAAACGTTGCGGATATTATTGAATATACTTCGTTGTAAACAAAAAGTATATTCTTTTAAATTTACCCTCAAAATAACGCAAACGGACTAAACGAATAATTTACACTTTTTTAAAAATAAAATATATATAAAGAAAAATACAGCATATTTTTAATTAAAAATGGCATCTAAAACAAATGTAATTCGGAAGATATCTTTTTAAAATAGATAGCATTTTAAAGAATAAATAGAACTTTTCTATAAGGACTAAATGTTCATTACCCGACATTTTTTCACGCATTTTTTGTAATATTTGTACTTTGGCCTGATTGGATGTTTGCTTAAGTTTCTTCCGATATGTGTTCTTTGTTTGCTGAGAATATCAGTTAAGCTAAGGGATGTAACAGAATAAACATTCAGAGCAAATAATGGTGCAATCGATGTTACTCTTTTCGTCATTGAGGAATTTCGATTATAAATATAGTTTATATAATGCTTTAATTTTTCTTCGCTAAAGTATAGTTTATATATGCTTTTACTTTTTATTCGTATTACATCTTATCGCTTCGTAGTATAAAATACAATCTTTTGAAAAAATAAGAACATTTACAATTTCCTTTTCTATGTAACATTTTGATCTTAAAGTATTGTGAAATTTACACTTCAGCAACTTTCTATACTTCAGAGGTGAATGCAATCAGTAAGAGTACGAAATTTAGATAGTGTCATATACGGATGTATAGTGTCATATTTATCATGTCACCCTCATGTAATTTGAATTCAATTTACTTGAATTATTAGTTTAAATTTATTTGAAAAATATTACTCGTGTGATACTTATCAAATATTACTCGCGTGTTACTTATCAAATTTTCCGAAATGGTTTCATATAATAATCCATTTTGTATCTTTCAGAAAAAACAACTACTATGCATTATCAAAAATAGTAAGAGTACGGAATTTAGATATCAGATGATATAGAGTCATATTTATCATGTGACCCTCATGTTACTTGAATTCCATTTATTTGAATTATTAGTTTAAATTTATATGAAAAATATTACTTAATTTGCAGAAAATATGCATTTTAAATAGCAGAAAAACAGCAACTGAATGAAAATTTTTGAAATTAATTTTAAAACGGAATAGTGTATGAAGTGCAATTATAAATAAGGAAAGAAAAACGCAATTATAAATAAAGAATGCAGCGTGTGTTAAAATATTGAACTATGATCTTATTTTAAAAGCACACTTTTAAATAAACCGTCTTTCCTTTTCATATCAAATTCATTAAAACATGAAGTTAAGAAGTTAAAGAAGAAGCTAACTTAAGGTTCAGTTAATTATATTCCTCAAGAGATAACTCACTAATTATTTTGTTGTCAAATCAAACGCACACTTTTTTGCTTTAATTTAATTTCCCAATAATGCAGGGAATTTGACATTAAAACATTCTTCTATGTCTAATACTGAACATTTGATTATTATCAACTGTTTATTGTTCTCTTATTGTTAACATCTTTCCAATAGTTACTTAAATATATTACTATTAGTACCTTTCAATAATTTTTGTTTAGAAAGCTTTGGAATCTATTTTTGTTTCACAATAATCTTGATCTTAATGTGTTTTTTAAAGAATTTAGTAGAAATTTATCGAAATCTATCCTTTAAATTGAGGTGTCGATATGAATTAATTTTTTGCATCATTTAAACGTTTTGGGTTTTTTTAGATAAGAGACTCACTTTAAATTAACTCAAGGGATTGAATGTTTTTTAAACACGGATGACGATGTACGGAGTAATAGCATCGCATACACATGGAGAAAATTCGGCCTCAGCCTCCTTTATAATCTAGTTTCGAATCTACAACTGTTAATTTATAATTATATCCTCAATTTGAAGCTCAGAATTTGAAGCTCATTATGTTAATCTTCTATTTTTTAATATATTCCAATACGAAAAACTGTACAGCTGATGTTTCTAGGACTAATAATTAATCTTATTGCAGTCTAATATTAAATTTATAAATATTAAACATTAGTTTAATGTTACAATTGATTGCAAATGACAGTTTATAAATTACAACATAATTTTAAGGTTAGAATTCAAAAATTGTCAGTCCAAATTCATAATTTTAACTAGTGAAATACATATAGAAATGCTATTGCAGATATGTAATACCGTTGCAATACATATAGAAATGTTGCAGAGGTAGTATAAAATAATAGGATTATGGAATAGATAATTTGTAATAAAGTCTGAACAAGAAATATTAAGAAGGTAGTTAAAAATATGTTATTATGCTATATTCAGTACAAACTCTTTTGTTTTTATTTTTGAAAAATTTGCTCTCTTTATTTTTAAAACATTATTGATATGCCAAAGTCTTCATCATTTCATAATAATACAAATGTCATTTGCAAATCATATATTTAAATATCTATCCTCAACATTACAGTGCCTTGATCCTCAATCTGGCATAGTTATCATAAGCGAATAAATTCTATAATCCTTTTATGGAATGATCTCCTTCTGAATAAAATGCTCCTTCACAGGACTTTTTCAGCCCCTGATATAGAAAAGCACTTCTAAAGGAGACCGATATCGCAGCCGTCAGCATTTCTTTTACTCTAAATAAATAACGCTGTTTGACGGAGAATCGGAAAAGAATATTTACCTCTTTATCAAAAGAGTTTTGCCCAGAGAAATATATATATATATATTCTTAGCTTCGTAAAGCTATTGATATTTGCTTTTTTATGTGAAGAAGTTATGTTTTGGATTCATTTTCTTAAGTTATATAGATATTATTTTTTAATATTGTATTGATTCTCTCTGTTATTACATAACTCGTGTATAGATGATGTATGCATCAAAATATTATAGATTTTACCTGGTGTTTTATCGTAGAAGTAGGTCGTTTGGCCTTTACAAAAATATATAAATATTTAAAATAACTGTTTTTAGGTTTCTACAAAGCCAAAAGAGCATAATAAACTGAATATCATCCACAATCTATTGAGTTATAACTCAACACAATGAGTTCATATATTTAAACAAAGAGTCACTAAAACATACTTTTATAAGTGTAACGAGAAAATTATTTTTTATTCTAACCATTTCTTTCTTCCCATTTTTGATATGTAATCGTCATTATAAACATTATCCAAAGTTAGAATTCCATTTTTCATTTTTTTGTGTACGAAGTATGCTACGAAAAAGTATTGTAAATGTCAAGAAATTCAAACTCGAAATTTTGATATATTTCCATATTTCGGACCTCCCTCAGCCTGTATGTGAATTCTACAGCTCAAAACAACTTTGAGCTCGATTGATGGAATTTAGCATTTGGTCTTAGCGGTATATTTGTAAATCTCTATCTAATTCGAAAGAAATCCATTTTGAGGAAGTGTTGTTTGCTTGTTTGCCTGTGTAAAAGTTAGCTAAAAAACAAGGAACTAAATGGAAAATACACAAATTTAGTATCTAGAATGAAAAGACATGAAATTCTGGTCCATATTCCTCCAAGGGGCGGCTATCTGCTAGTCTTATTTCCTTTTGCATATAAATGCTATAGATCAAAGACACAAAGTCTTAAATAAATCAAATTTAATATGTGATTTTGTGTCTAAGAATTCTACGTCAAATTTTAATTTCAATTGTTTGAAAAAAGGCACTTAAAATACATTCAGTTTTCTGGTTCTTTTGTATTAACCTCATGCCAGCTATTAACTGACAAAAAAAGTGCCAACGATTACACACTGGATTCAATAACAATACTTGATTCACACAAAAGAACTATCGTTTGAAACTATTGTCCAGTAGTCTCGTGCAGTTAAAACACAATTTACGGTTTTCTTTATTATTCTACGAAGCAAACAATTCTCATATATGAAATAAAAATATGAACACCTCGAGTGTTTCCAAGGTCTACAACTTTATAGGGGGAAGGGCTATAATATCATTTTTAGAGAAAATGCGAGAAATTTCGAGTTACCACTCCCCATATTTTTAAATTACCACTAGATAGTAACATTTGTGTGGAATCAATCTCATTTAATCAGACGATTAATACATAATTCTGAATATACTAAAATCGTGTATTGTGATTGAAAGCACGCAAAAATACAAATATTAAAAACTCTAAAACAAGAATTAAAAATCATAAAAATTTCATCTATATGAAAGCGAAATAAGTAAAATTAAATGAATGTAAAAAAAAAAAATCTTCGCCGCAATTCATCAGTTTTGTAGAAATAATCCATGTTATCATATGCATAACTATTTAATTTATTCATTATTTTTTTTATTAAGTCAGGGGTGGAAAATTTTTGTCATCTACTTAAAGGAACTGAATTTCACAGAAATTATTTTAGGAACTAACCCTTTAGGCAGACATTTAATTAATAAGAAATTTTACACTAAGGTAAAAGAAAAAATTAGTTTTTTTATGATAAAAAACGGACATTATATGACAATGATTAAAAACATGTGTTTTATGTTCCTGTCATCATATTAGTTTTTAAATTATAACTTTTTGTAGCTTTTCAGTATTAAAATATAAAAAAATGATATTAGGATGAAGCGTTGAAGAAATACGCTCTCTGCAGAAGTGGGATTAGCTGCATTAAATAAATTGCCTCATTTCATTTATTTTCACTTGATCAAAATGCTAATTTTGGAGATAGTAAAAAAGATCAGAGAACGTGACTCTGTTTTCAATTGTTTCCATTTCTTGATAGCTACAATATAATTTTATTCCTGTTACAATAAACGAGAAAATTTAAAGTGAGTTTTAAACACATAGAATTCCTACAAAATGAGATTAATCCTATTAGGTTAAATGATAAAATGCTTTTATTGGTAACCATTGTCTTTTCAGATCTATCTCATTGAATTTGTGCATTAAAACTGTTTTTTAAATAGCTGTGCTTGATAATTTAATTTCTTTTTCTATTTGAGTTCCTTACTTCATTAGCGAATTTGCATTTTTGAGCATAAAAGTTCTCTTGTCAAGCGAACTTTAAATTCAACTTTTCTACGCACCAAAAATTTAAAATCTATTTTACTGTCATTAAAAGTGTATTCGAAGGATAAAATGATTAGTAGTTACATTAATATTTAAAACTCTTTTTGCAGTTGAATCGAATTGTCAATAAAAGTATAAAAATATTTAAAGGATATTTAATATCAATTTCATTGTTTGAGTTAAATATTCAAAACCTGTCTCAGCGTTTCGACCTGGATATGTAACCGGATAAAGGGTGCACAGTGGTGGTGGAAGCTAAAATATCAGTTTCCCGCGTTAAACGAATTCCGTTAATTCAGACTGATAGATAACCCGGATATCGGTGTGACATTTTTCCTAGCTGTTATCTTCTATGTAATATGCATTTAAATGGAATTAAAGGTTTTGCTAATAAATATAATAAATAACTAATAATTCTAATAGATAATAATAAATATATTGAACTACTAGGTTAAAATAATTAAAGATAAAAGGATCAATGACTAATGAAAATAAATAATAAAGATAGTTAATAGGATATCTAATAAAATATTTTATTGTGGAATATCAAATGAAAAACGGTATATAGCATATATGTATTAGAACATTCGATGGTACATATAAAAAGTTTTTTTTTTAATACCATGACCTGATTTATTCAGATATTCTTCTCAGATTAATAGAAGTTTATTTTAACGGAAAAACAATAATAAATGCATCGAATGACAGATTAAAATTATTACTGACAAAATAATCAATGAATAATAAAAATAATTAATAATGATTTCTAAATAATTAATATGTCTAAAATATTTTACTGGGGGATATTTTAAAAAATACATTATATAATGTATGTGCATATAAGAAATAAATTTACGGGGAAAAATAGGAAAACCTTGACAAATAGTTTTTCTTCTGCGAACTCCAGGTTTACAACAATTTATTAGTATTTTTATTGCTATTTATTAATCCTACCATAAAGCCATGATTTTATTTAAACTTCATATTTTTTCACTGTCAATAAAATGCTTTGAATTTCTATTTTCCAGAGAATAACTTCTTATACGTGAATAGATATGAATTTTGGACTCTGTATGGAATATACTTCGATACAGTAAGCCCTTTAAAGGAAGTTTTTCCGGTCAATGCAGCAGAAAAACTCCTTTAAAGAAGCCTGAAATCGCAATCGTCAGCATTTTTTTTTTCACTTTGTGCAAGGATTTTGACCAGTAAAGCGGAAAAGAATATTTACCTATATATAAAAACTTCTATTCAATAATAGAAAATATTTTTTAGTATTTTGTGTACCTTAAAAAATACTGTGGAAAAACTATTTTTTTTTATAAAGTTGATAAGTTTCAGTTCTGTACATAAAACATGTATTCCAACATTTTTATGATTGATTCTATAACATTTTAATGTGTTGCATTTAAGCAATGTACCCGATTTTTTCGTTAAAATATTATAAGAATAAAATAGAAAATCCAATACCTGTCGTTGCCAATAAATTCCGAAAATATTATCAGTTTACTATATGAGTTTGGCAGTAGAAGCTCTGACAAATAAGAATCAATTTCTCTTGAATATAGTTCTTTTTGTTTTGTAGGTACGGTTGAGATGACAAAATTTCATTATGTAAAGTTGAATTAAAAGTTACTTTTCAAGAGGTAATTTAATTTTACATTTATAACCGTTCACAATTTTTTAACGACTTGTTCCTATTGGCAACAAGCCATTTCTTAGCTCTATAGAATCATAGTTCAGAAAAATTCAGATTTTTGGAATGAATTTTTTTTTTATTTATTCAAGGAATTAAAGCAAAATTCCTTAAATTATGGTTCAAGCAAAATGTGATTTTTGAAAGGAATTTTTCATGATTTACTTTTTTATAATCAAGAAATTAAAGTAAAAAAAAATCGTTTTTTAAATATCGGGCATTTGCAAGTAGTTTAATTCGATTTAAATCGTCATCATGTAAAGAAAAATTCGATGAAATGATTAATAGGGCCTTTTCTACATCATTGACATTGATGTACTGCTTTTGTTATGATAATAAATATTAATACTTTATGTGCCACTGTTATCCAAAATCAAAGTGTTTTCATCGTCTCTTATGGGAGATCCATACCATCAAATGCTTCACATGGGTATTGCAAGTATGCTTTCATATTCAAATTTCTGGGCAATAATCAAAATTATTTAAAATGAGTTTATAAGAATTAAATTTCTAAGAATTCGTAAATGTATTATACATAATCTGCTTAGTATATGTAATCAAATATTTTGGCTACAACTTTTCATTATTTACCAATTAAAAGGTTAAAAATGTCAAACTGCGTGAGCTCATATCAAAATGTTTTAATCCCCATCTGACCTTGAAACTAATTATCCTCCCAGACGATCCAGACAATCAAAAATAATAAATATTTTATCTTTTTAACTTTTATTTTACAAAAATGAAAACCGATATTTCTTTGTGAGACACCTCATGCCGCAATATTTCCTTTTCGTTGCCCTCGAATAATTTTTTTTGGTGGGAGGGGATCCTTAATTGAAACAAACAACAACAGCAGGAAAATGTAATTTTTTTAGCTAAAGTAAATTATTTAGTTTTAAAAGAAAAAAAAATCATGTGTTTTATGATCCATAATATTGAACAAAACAATACATTTGTTTTCTGCTTCTTTTTCTTTATAGTTGCATTAGAATGCTTAATATTATCTTGTTTGTATTAAAATATTTCCTGAAAGAAATAAAAAGTGCTGGGTAAATCCATTATCTTCAGAAAAAAAACCCCATAAAATAAATTAATTTTATTATTTTTCTTTATTACCAAATATTTTTAATGCTGAATGTTATAAAAATATTATGCTCCCGCCGTCTGTGCTGTAAGTTTATGAAAACTATCTAGAAACTTACGCTGAATTTATTACAACTGCATAAAATTCCAGCAGACTGTAATTAACTCTGTCTGGTGCAATGATTTAATGTTTTTATCGGTAAACAATTGTATTCGATTACCTTCATATGATGTCGAGTTTTTGGTTTAAAACTGCTGAAATTTGAATTGAATTTTTTTCTTTTATAAATTCCTTACCACATTAGTGAATTAGAATTTTTTAAGGAAGTAATTCTATCTCGTATTTGAAATTACTTCCATTAACGTTCTTTTTCGGTGCAATAATTTGAAATCCATGTTGGTGTCATTAAAACTGAAATCCATATTGACGTCATTGTTCTGACGAGGAAATTATTGTCGTATTCGTTTATTTTTTAAAGTTCATTACTTATTGATTGTTATTATAAAACAGAATCTCAAAATTTTTGAAAAAAAAATAAGATATACGTTTATTATTTCATATAAAAAACATATAAAGACTGAGATTCTTTGTGCAAACAAAATATACTGAAAATTCTGGTGAAATTTAACAGATGAAACAAACATAAATGATTTGAGGGAAAAATAATATTACCGAAAGATGTTTCTGGTTGCTTGCTACAAAGAAAAATTTTCGGAAACAAATTAAAAATGAAGCTAAATGAATTCTGTCAAATCATTTAATATGACATTAAAAGCACATTTTTAATATACTTTTAATGTATTTACCCGCGATATTCAAAAGGGTAATTTTCCCAAATAAGGAATATTTAGTAAAATAGAATTTTTGTAAAAATAATTTTGTAAACCTATGTTTCCGGTAATGTAAAAATAGACGCGATTCTCTGTTTATATGATGAAATTTAGAAAGAGTGGCTATAAAAAGTTTTTCTGATGTCCATCACCAATGATTCCACAATAACTTGAGATCAGGAAATTTATCTAATGAAATGCGAAAACCAAGGGTGCTTGTGTTCACGATGAGGAAAACATAACTTCCATATAAATTGTCGCCCTTTAAGATGAGAAAATGACAGTAATTTCAGGTGATTGTATTTCATTTCATTCATCACTATTATATTGAAAATGTCAAGTTGCTTAGTGTTAACAAAATTACTAATGTCAGTGTATATTGAGAAGTATGTTACATTTCAGCAAAATATTTTTCTAGCAAAAAATGTGTGCTTGTGAAATCCATCCCTATCTCTCATGATATGGTGGTGAAATTTGGAGAGGCTGGGAATGGGGTGACTCTTGCGTCACCCTTTCCATCTGACCAGAATTTAATGTTATGAAGTTCATTCTCATCGGAGTCTGTGCAACTTTTAAAAAAAGGACTTGAATCTATCCAAATCAAAATGATATAAAATATTTAATGTATTACATTGATTACAATTATCTATCAGTCTATGAATTTCAAGATTCATTACTTGTTCTTAACCCCTTGCCTGCCGCGGGCGTATATATACATCTTCCTAAGTTAATGTGTTAACTGCCCCTGGCATATATATGTCTCCCTAAGTCAATGTGTTAACTGCCCCTGGCATATATATGTCTCCCTAAGTCAATGTGTTAACTGCCCCTGGCATATATATGTCTCCCTAAGTCAATGTGTTAACTGCCCCTGGCATATATATGTCTCCCTAAGTCAATGTGTTAACTGTCCCTGGCATATATATGTCTCCCTAAGTCAATGTGTTAACTGTCCCTGGCATATATATGTCTCCCTAAGTCAATGTGTTAACTGCCCCTGGCATATATATGTCTCCCTAAGTCAATGTGTTAACTGTCCCTGGCATATATATGTCTCCCTAAGTCAATGTGTTAACTGTCCCTGGCATATATATGTCTCCCTAAGTCAATGTGTTAACTGTCCCTGGCATATATATGTCTCCCTAAGTCAATGTGTTAACTGTCCCTGGCATATATATACGTGGCACTGGGGACCGAATCTCGCAAGTTATCCTCGGCAGGTAAGGGGTTAATAAGAAAATATAAGATTTTTTCTAAAACAATATTGATATTATTTCCTAATAACCACAGAAAAATTTCCACATGTATGCCATAATTAATATTGTAAATACCTATGTTGACCCAAGGAACTAAAGATTGTAGGAGGATTCAGAATTGATGTAATAATTTCAATAAAGGGAAGCTCCTTAAGGCGACTTTTATTCCACCTTCATAAACCATGTATCTCCATCAAAGAAGAAAGATTAACCGATACTCTTAAAAATAATTTCGAAACCACGCTAGTATATTATTGTTGTCAGTACTGCAAATCAAATTACATTTTATCAGGCAGCTACCACGATGGAAATAATTTACGGCTTCAACGCCGAGGCTTCACACCTGCGAGCCAAGTGTGTTATGCTAATAAAATCAGTGACCTTCTTTTACTTTTTAATTTCAGGGGAAGGTGTTTGTTAAAAGAGAATTTCCGGCAATTATGCGGGCTTAATTGAATATTTCCGAAATAATTAAGTTACAGAACAGACAGTTGGCAGATGGCGGGGCTAATTTATTAAGGAATCTAGGTTGCGGTGGAGACATTTGCTTTTTCTTTATTCTTGTTGATTGGGAATGAAATTTGTTGGGTCTGAGGAAATGGAATTGGAGCTGTATATTTATTACAGAATAAATAAGTTTCTAAGAAATTTATTTAAAAAAACTAAATGGGTTTAAAATTTTTTTTAAAAATATAAGTAAATAAAAACTTAAAAAGTAAAAGGTAAATACTTAAATATATACTTATAACTACAATTAATCGAATTAAATAGCCATGCTATGGGATCGAGCAGAAATAGAAATAGAAGCAAAAGAATATTAAATAAGGGGATTCTAGAAAATTCATGAACAATTATAATTTTTGCGCAAGAAAAACTTTTCAAAGGAAAATTTATTTCAACATATTCAATTTTAAATTCCGTCAGATTTTTACAGGAATTTTCTTTTAACCCTTTCCAGTAAGATTTAATAATGAAAAATTATTCATGAAATAACCATTTAATTTTTACTTAAGAAAACTTAGTTTATTATACAATTCTTACACATTGTTAATTAAAATTATATTATTGGTATAGATATAATTGTTATTCGTAAGTTCAGATTCAACACTTTTGCAAAACCTCTAATGACTTTGGATTATTCCCGGTTTAGGCTAGGCACTCCCATAATTTTTTTTTATTTGTTTCAGCCATATTGTCTTATTTCCTTTCAAATCCCTTTTTCTGATGATATGTCTATGACTCCAGAGCGAGCATTCACTAAAATCACTTATTAGGTGCTTAAACGCGGTTTCATCTTCTTGGTAATATTTCACTATCATTTGTTTCAGTATCAGGTAAATGTATGCTTATTTCTTCTGATTTTTCTGAATCCCTCCAATCACCTTGATCTTCATAGTCTACACTACTCTTATTCATTATAATGTTTATTTCACAACACGTTTTTCTGTCAGTAAGACCGAAATGTTTATAAGAATGAAATAAACTGACTATCGACAATTTGGCCTTGACATACCAGGACAATCTATCAGCAAATAATATACGATAGTGATCTATGATATCAGCATATGCAATAAAAATGCTGCTAGATTCAGTGCACTAGAAATTTTAAATCAAATTTATTATCATATTCAGAAGTAACTTTAATCGCATGAAGAGTATAGCTCGTCATTGTGCAATATGGCATGAAAACTCAATAACGAGCTACACTCATCATTTTACCGGATGGGGTTAAACTGCAATAAAAATTTTTATCTACTACTAATAAAGAGGAATTAATTTGTATATGTGTATTCACACATACATTAATTCATCTAATAGACCAAATTGTTTGATCTCTAGTAACCAGATCTGGTTCATATATATTTTGGAAGATAGGAATATGCAGTTCAGAGCGATTTCTTTTTTTAAATTATAATTACAATTTCCAAAAATGTGCTTTTGATACTTAAAGATAACCTAAAAGGTCAGCCAAAATTTCGAGATCAAAATTTTGACGATTATAATATTTTATTTTGTATATTTCGTATACTAAAAGTAAAAATAGTTTAAATCAAAGATTCTATTTTTAAATAATACAAATATTTCTTTCGGATAAAAACAATTATTTTATATTTTCTTTGTTTATAAAATATTCGTTACTTCTTCATCATTCGACCATAGATAAAAACATAGAGGCGGTTTGCCTTGTAAAAAAATGAACAGATTGCTTTAAAACTGTTCTGTTATATAACTAAAGCAAATTGAAATAAAATCGAAATGTCTTTCGGTATTACAATGTAGTCAATGTTAAGAAATAAGTCTGGACAAAAGACTATCGTATCGCCGATATTCTTGGGGATTATTCTATCACCTTGTTCTTCACATATTCTTCTGGGTGTTATTATCGAAGTGACCGACTGGAATAATCTGTATTGACTGCTTAACACTCCAATGAACTCATGGTTTTTGTTGCCTTTATTACGGGGGGAGTGATTCCGCATCACTTGAGGCACCACAGAATGTTGCAATGCGTTCTTTAAGTTACAAAAGCCACTGGATAGTGGTAAAGATTTTTTATTGTATCAATCTTTAAGAAATAGTTCTGAGATGATCAAAGGATTTTAAATGTTTATTTAATTGTATACGTTATTTTGCGATAGATCCTATCCAAACGTATTGAGAAATAATTTTAATGAGTTTTTTTAAAAGCGGAATGCCATGATTAGGGTGATAAGTTTAATTTAGTTGTATTAACGTCCCGTTTAGAGCAACACTAGGGATATTGTGGATCGTAATTTTGAACACCGGTCAGATGACGAGTACGACACCTGAGCTAGCATACCCTCTCCAAATTTCCACACCATACGAGAGGGAGGACGTTTGGCCCCGTCGGATTAAACGTGCACTATAACTCGCTTACACAACAGTTTTTCGATGGAATCGGATCTCGTACCTGAAATCCTCCGGTTCTGAAGCTGTGACCAGGCCATCGCGGCCCTTAGGGTGATAAGAAATGAGTCCAAAAAATATAAAATAGCGACTAATAATTTATTAATCATTTGGAATTTAAGGATTTGAATATAAAGAAATATTTGAGTTGCCTAAAAAAACATTAATGCAAAGCTTACCATAATAATAAAAATAACCCATGTATGCAGATTTCTTTTATAGTAGAATAATTTACATAAATATAAATTTAAGAATATTTAAATATTTTCTGTTTTGGAATGTCCTCAATGCTAATTAGCAATCAAAAATTTAAAAAGGTTAAATTGATACCACAATGCAACTCAACATAAATTATCACCAGATGTGAATTTTTTTTTTACAATGCTGTACTTGGAAATCCTACATTGAAACTTATACACCAGAAATTTATAAAATCTAACAACAAATAACTACAAAAAGTGAAGATACAAAATAATGTTTTTATTTAACTGATTTCAATCTCCTACTCTAGCATTATACGCAAACAAAGCGGATGTAACAAATTATTGCTTTTTTATTTTGTTGTTTGCCATTTTGTTTTTCACAAGTGGGCGCTCCATCTTTCTTATTGCTTTTATTATTTGATACATTTAAGCACAAAACTGAATGAAAAGTATTGCAATTCTGTAAACTGTCCATTTAAAGGTAATTTTCTTGATGAAATGTACGTGAGGTAACAGGGATAAAGAATGTTTATCATAAATTACACGAAAGAAAAGAGAAACATCCATTAGTACTTAAAGATAGAAGAGATTGTCGTTCGAAAGGCGGTAGATGATTCCTCTTTATATTGTTCTCATTGCTTCTCTAAACGATTATCGTGTTATTACATCGAAAAGTGATACGGATGGCAGTCGCATGCTATCCTTGTTTAGTCTCTAAAAATAACTATAAAGTTCATTATTTGAATGATAAAAGTGCAACTCAAAAAGTAGGTAATAATAGTTATTATCTTAATGTACTTTTTTCCTTTTTTGAATGCTTCAGTATCATATATATCTTATGGTAAAAAGTCTGATATCTGGCAAATATTAAAATTGTCATAGCTGTTTTGTGAGTGTCTGAAATATGTATTAAATATCATTATTTCTCACTTGCGCCAGTAAATGTCGGCATTTAGTATGTACTGATGGCGAGTGTTGAATAAAAATGCCTTTGTTATGTTAAAATAAAACTGGTGCATATAAAATAATTTTTTATCTGTAAAACAGGCTATGATATATATATAAAAAGGAAAAAGTTTAAATGATAACACATGTACATGCAGTAAACTGTAAAGAAGTATACAGAAATAAATCAACTGTTGAAAATGAAACAAGTAATACATTCTAAATGAGAAGAGGAAATCATACCAAAAAAAATCGTGCACATAAATGGGAAGAACAGAGCTTATCTGTACTTATCTATCAATGGGTCGAGTGTATAACAATATTACTAAATAGTCTTTCTATCTGAATCATTTGATAAGTGTCAACATTCAACGTAGAATAATGACATACTTAATTATCGTTCTTTAACGATAATGCACATATCAATAATAAAAGGTAAAACCATGTGATCAACACATTAATAGTTCATCAGCGAATGAAATAAACGCATATACATATATTAATGTTAAAAGTGGAAATAAAAAGCGACACAAAGCGATCAAAGCATTAATTGCGCATCCTTTGAAATAAAATTTATCTTTGAAATAAAATTTATAAAATAGATCAAAGTTAAAATAAAAAAAATGAATAAAGGCTTGAAAAATGTATGATGGTAATGTATTTATTGATTGGGACCTTTTAGATTCTATCCAAAAGGTGCATCTTCGAGGATCAGTAGTAGACCTTGTTGGCGAGAGTGACTCTTCAACAATTTACACTTGGCCAATGCTGTTCTATATCTTAAAACCAATAATTAAAGGTTCAAAGATAAAGGAGAAGCTATCATTGAGAGTAAGATTACATGTTAAGCACTTGATTTGATTTTTTAACGAGTTTCTTTCTTTGCATATTCTATTAATTCTTAGTAAGGGAGAAAATGTGCAAAGGTTGATTCTTAGTCATTATCAATATATAATATTAAATTTATAATAGAGTTTTTATAAATTTTGTAACATATATTGAACTTCTTAAAAATAAATCTATTTGAATACATTTCTTTTGTGATAAATATCAATTTTTATATCGTTTTTTGCCTTTATATAATATCTAAATTATTTTACGATGTTTTCAGTTACTTGTTTTGATTAGTTTCAATTCGTCTGGATCAGTATTTTAATAGAGAGTTGAAACTTTAGAGATTAAATATAATAAGATCATTGATACATCTGAAGGCTGTGTTGGTACTTAAAACATGTGTCCTTTCAAAGAAGTGGAAAAAGAAGTTAGCTAAGAAGTTCGAGTGGAAAAAAATTATTAATATATTCTTACTTGGATTTTCATTTAGATATAAGGAGAAATGGGTATACATTTTATTCGTCACGAGTTAAATTTTTATCCATTACCAAGATCTCTTTATGAAAGTCGTCACATATTCATAAGAAAAAGGCAGCAAGCAGAAGAGGCCATGATAAAGTATTTTGTAATTATTTAGTTTAAAAAGAAATTTGTTGATGTAACATTATGAGTGCGGCGTATGTTAAAGCAATTTATTGATATGACATTATGGATTCGGCACATGTTAAAGTAATTTGTTAATACGACATTATGGGTTCGGTGCATGGTAAAGTCTTATAGAAAAATAAGAGTTTACGTAACTCAGGAGTTAAAGTAAAGATCGAGTTTGTATAGATAGAAAATATTTATTTTTAAAAAGTGGATATATTTAAATAAATATGAAAATAATAATTATTATGAAATGGTGATCATTATATAATTATCATATTATATAATTCATGTATATATCTTGAATACAGCTTTACTAATATCCACCCCCCATTGAAAATAGATTTTAATAAGAGAGCAATATTATCATCATTAAATAAATATATGAAAGTCTAATTTTTTTCAAAATACTAAATGATTTTTTTAAAAGAAGCACAAAAATAACAAAACATTCTGTATGTTATCAGCTTAAAAAATGAATGATTTCTTTTTAAATGCTTGAGCGTAAGCTCGTCGTCTTCGAAGAGATTAACGATGTCTTCCTTCGCAAATTGTGTGAATAATCCCTCCATTTAATCTTGTTAAGAGCCTTTGTTTTTCAACTCCACGTGGTGTCTTTTTCTTTCTTCCGTTTTTCATCGTGCATGTTTTTGCTTGAGCAGGTACTTTATTGATAAAGAAAAAAAAATTGGAATTCTGAAGCAGGAAGATTTGATCCGAGAAAGTATAGAAAGAAATCGAAATAAATGATTTAAAAAATTTTCTCCCTTATCAAAATAAAATATCCTTAATTTTTTTTTTTTAAATTCGTTTAAACCTTTTACTTAAATCAGATTTTAAAACACAGCTGTCAATGTAAAGAATTTCTAATTTAATACAGAAAAAGCAAAACAGTGAGTACTTTAATTACTTATTTCGTAAAAACACAATAGCAAATCGAAATCATGTTGTAATTCAGACGCCTTAAAATGTGTTAAAGGGCCGTGGTGGCCTGGTGGTAAGGTCTCGGCTTTTGAGCCAGAGGGTTTCAAGTTCGAGACTCCATTCCACTGAAGAACCGCCATATAAGGGGGTCTGTTGCACGATAAATTCGTCAAGGCCAAACGTCCGCCCGTTGGTATGGTGTGGAGAGAGGGGTGCCAGCTAAGGTGTCGTCCTCGTCATCTGACCGTGGTTCAAAATAACGAGATCCGTCCCAAAATAGCCCTAGTGTTGCTTTAAACGGGACGTTAATATAACTGAACTGAACTAAACTGATGTTACAACTTGAAAACAAAAAAATTATTTAAGTCAATGTTTAATTTACAATAATTTTCAATCGTATTTAAATATTGAAATAGGGTTGCACATTATCATACATTTAAAATCAATAAAATCATACTATTATAACTGACTTTAATTAAAGGAAAGAAATCGTGATTATAATTGTAACAATTTTTTTTTTGTGATCCATAGGCCTAGGTGTGGTATTGTGACCCACAGACTGGGGCAAATATGACTCGTATCATCATATCATATTTGATCTTAAAAGATGACTTACATGCAATATTGTTCTGTTTCCATGCCAACCTTTAATAGGGAAGTCGGGGCATACATAATTTCCTTTCTTCCCCCCATCCTAACGCCCCTGGCATAATAATTATCACTCCAGGAGTGTTATAATCTCGTAAAATGAAAAATACAATGTTAGAAATATTTGACACCAAAAGAATGATATATATATTAATAAATTAAGAAGTACAGTCTCTATGAGTGCGAGATATTATAAAATATCTCCATAGTTCGATATTTTAAATGCCAAACAATAAAGAGTCCAGCTTCTTAAAATATAATATATATCGTACACATCCCTCCCCCCCTCTCACCTTAAAAATATGTTATATAGTTATTGGCAAAGTGAAATTACGTAGCATCCGCGTAATTTTAATAATTTAAGGTTAATTTAGCACACTTTTATCAATGGTTACTACTTTCATTACCCTTGGCAATATTATTTATATGAATATAGCAATTAGGGGCTAAAATTATTTCGTATTTCTGATCAGTAAAATTTATTGCAAAATATACTTTTTTCAGCATTAATTTTCCTGTTATTTGCAAATAATGACTTATATTTATTATATATCTAAATATGAAGAATCGCCTTCGTTTCCTGAAAGCTAAATTTGTGGTGCACCGATAGATGGCGTAACGGAAGTATGAAATTGTTCGACAGATCGGCGGAAACATAAATGCAATAAAAAAATTCTGCAACGCCCCACCAAATCTACACTAAGTTCCAGCATTGTGTCTCGAGCATTCCTGATTGATTGTGGTTAGAGGAAGGTTTAATCCTAGTCATCTGATTCGCTTCTGTCTTTTCGGTCATTGACGTCATCTGTGACGTAACACTAGAGCGAGAGTGCGAAAATCGAAGCGAATTTGCGCCTAGAAGTGTGTTTCCCGCTCTGGCATAGTAGACAATGATTATGCATTCAGTCCGTTATTTTCCCTGGCAGTGGAATTTGCATTTGTTAGCATTTGCTTTCAATTTAAACTGCAGTTTTGTTTTTGGAGTCGCAGAAATTCTGAAATTTATTCAGGACGAATGACTTATTTACAGCTTAGCTTTCATTATTTGCCTGATCTGATCGTGGAAGAAATCTTTTTAGATAGGATTTAAGAATAAATTATTCAAGTTAAGTTGTCTTTGAAAAGCATTCCAACATGTATGACAATTTTGTTATTTTTTCTCAAATTTCTTTTCACAATTCTTTCCAGTTGCTTTTTGAAACTTTCAGAAAAGTTAGGCCTGTGATTTGCAAATACTTATTTTCTTGATACAAAACCTGCTGTTGCAATAAGAAAGTATGGATTGTTATTCATTTGCAAATAATTTTTATTATAATCAATTCATTTTTCAGGGTCTATTTGAATCCAGTTCTATTTGGAAATGTTCAAAAAATTCAGATTTACTAAATATTCTTTTTATTCCTGAAAATTCCCTGAAATATAGATTTTTTTATACCTTAAAACTTCAAGGTCATAAGCATAAGATGTAATCAATAAATGCCATAATAAAAGAAAAAGACTGATGCCAAAACTTCCAAAAAATAAGCTTTATAGGGAGACGGTAGAGTCCTTAAGTGAAAGAGTTCCTATTATACATAAACTAGAAACATCAAATTTCGTTATATGATAATAAGTAATAAGGAAATTATAAAGAATAATATCACAACTCTTTCAATATGACTTATACAAAGAGAAAGAAAGTATAGTAGTCATTAAAAGATTTGAGCTCAAAATTTTGCAGAATCTCTACATTTTAAACCTCTATGAAGCAAATATATAAATCTGTTAGGGAACACAATAATTAAAAAGATATGAAATTTGCTAAATTTACTAAGTAAGTTTGTTGTTTTTACATCAAATATGCTGATTTCTAACATATTTTGAATTAAATTCATTCACGGGAAATATATCTACCTGACTATTCGTCAGAAAACTGCACATATTATAAAAATCAAGTTTGTTGCACAATCTTAACATCTAATATGCAAATCCCATCACATTTTGAACTAAATCCATTCACGGAAAACGTATATCTACCTGACTATTCATCAGCAAACTGCAGGTACTACAAAGATTACGTTTGCTGCACAATTTTAACATCTAATATGCAAATCTCAACTTGAAAACCAAATGGCAAAGAAACTACAAATATATTTGTCTATTCATTCTAATGAATATTGTTGTTTATAATGGCACTTTCCATGGACAACCAAGGACCATGGACTTTAAGCCAAGAGAGCGTCTCTTGTTTTAGTAGCGCCAACGAGGGCCAAGAGTACGTCTTAGCTACTCGCGCATCACATTCGTTTGCACAACCCCTTTTTACAGGGTGTATATTCACACATCTCAGATAGAACAGATGAAGGACAACTATGCCCGAACCGGGACTCGAGCCCAGGACGCCCAGGTCACGGGGAAGACGCGCTACCCCTATGCTAGGACGCTTTCTCGAATGAATATAAACTTGATAACTGAAAAACGCAACGGCTTGGATAAATGAAATTTTTTTATCTCATTTTGTTATAGATCTATATGGTATTTCATTATTAAGGGACAAAAAAAAGACGCTGTAGCACCAGAACTCTAATGCATTACCGGATGGGATGACAGATCTCTGCCTTAAGCAAACATTCTGGCAACCCCTGATATCGGAAGCAGAGTATTGCCAGACTTTTTCTTCAGTCTGTGTGCGGTTCCCTTGCTTGCATGGTAAGAACCCGTGTTTATTTAAAGAATGTAATTTTTATAGAATTGGTTAATTAAAATTTCTTTTAAATTATTACTTCACTAATACCTATAACGCCAAAAATGCATAGTTCCTTTTTTTCGCTTTATTACGAAGCCCCGAACTCTTAATGGTGAGACATATATATATATATATATATATATATATATATATATATATATATATATATATATATATATATATATATATAAAGAGACAAATATATATCTTTTTAAAATAACTCTCTCTCTTTATCTCACACTCACACACACTGCGTGTGTGTGTGTGTGTGTGTGTGTGTGTGTGTGAGAGAGAGAGAGAGAGAGGGGGGGGGGATTACTTATACAACACTGAAAAAGAATCAATATAGTTATATTGTTTTATTTTATAAGACAGCCAATAGAAATGACTAATTATCCAATTGATTTAAATGTTATAATGATACCAAAACTAAATGAGTGAAATCAGTTATGCTATTTAACATAAGACATTCTAACAATTCAAAGCACTCTAACAATTTATTTTATAAAAAATAATTATCCTCTATAAAAAAAACTATACATATTTAAAATGATGCTCTTTTTTATCTAACTAAACATGGCTTATTCCCATAATCCTACATTTAATGAAATTATGTATATAGTTTTATATTTTGTCTGAAACATAATATTCCAATTTTTATACAAACCTCCAGGCTGTTTGCAAGAATAATTAATTTAGTTTGGGTATGGCAACTCCTTCGAAAAGGGCATCCTGGGAGTCGCGTCTGTTCATTACTTATACAAACGCAGAACTCTTGTTAAGTAGTAAAACTTTTTATGGGACTTCTTTATCATGCAGGAGAAAAGATCAACATACAGGGCGAGCATGGGAAGTATGAAAATGAAGAATAAAGGATATTCTTGACTTTGCGAAGAATAAAGGATATTCTTGAATGAGGGGCAACGCCACGTTCTAACGTGCAGATATTGTTCACATGTGATTAAATACAGAAAAAGGCGAAGGCTTCCGAACGAATTTCTTGAAAATTTGTTACTCAGTTTTAAGAGAATTGATAAATTCTAGACAACGAAAATGATCGTAATTTCAGTAAATAAAAAGGGCTTTTAAAACAACATCTTTTGAAATTAAATTTTATTCCTCATGTACAAAATGAATAATCTTTTTTTACTATATATAACAGAAAAGTATTTGCTTCTTACAGTATTTTTTTTCTAATAATAAATTAATTTTATGATATGATGTGGTAATCTTCAAATTCATAAGCATGAACTGATATGCTCTGAAACAAAAAGAATTCTGAATAAAATAATTCCAAAATGAGCATAATATATGGCTACAGATTCAGTAATCACAATGAACTTATTTTCACTTTCAATATTTTTTAAAATTCGTATTATTTTAAAGTCGCATAACTGGAAAATCTAAAAAATACACGAAATATTTTAAGTAATCTGTTAAAATTGTATAATAGGTAATAGCCTGGAAAACTTATAGTAAAAATAGGTTTAATAGCCTGATAATGCTTATAAATAGTGTAAAATAAAACACCATACAATTCTAATGGGAAAAAATTTACTACGCATACGAAAATTTGGAGGGAAAAATATAGATTTTAAGAAAAGGGGCAAAAAACTGCATATTTCTTACGGTATCAAGTTTACACAAGTTTTAAAAGCTAATTTATGAGGCTTTTCGATTCTGTATATATTATACAGTTTGTAATCGATGAAATATTCCCAATTCTTTGAATGTGCTAATGTTCCCAATTCACTAAAAAACTAATATTCTATCCAAAAATTATAAAAGTTATGTATTATATTATACATTTATCGGCGTCAGTGCGATGAGAATTGCAAAGAATGTATGCTTATGCTATTGCCTCCGCTTGGAAAGACTCTTCACAGGCCCTCACGTCAGATGGACTTTTCAAGAAGAATCTTCATATCTCAGTTCCTAATAGAGATCGAGATATAATACTTACATTTTTCAGAATCTTCGTTTTTGTAACCAAGATAGCTAAATTCGTTGACATATCACCACCAAAACTGGGTAGTCACTGAATCATCCGTTCACCATTCATTAAGAATATCCGCAAGTATATGTTCCTTACAATTCGACGAAGTTTGTTGTGAATCAATATTTCAGATTCGTAAAAATATCAAAGCTGCGTGCAATAAAGATAAATAATATGAAAGTTAAAATTCTGATAATGTTTCTAATTGTATTTTCTTTATGGTAAAACAATGAAACTACTGATATTATAACTTCATTAATTACAATTGATATTCAAAATATTTGAAATATGCAGCTTAAAATAAATACATTGCAGCATCTTTTGGATATTTAAGATCTTCCAACTATTTACCAAGAAACACTTTAATGTTACATTATAGAGAATAAGTTAATGGCTTTGGAACTTTTTAATTGCGTCTAAAATATTCGGAGCACGATTTTGTTCTAGAATTCTTCGTTAATTACTTTCTGATGGCAACTTAAGATAATCGAGTTCTGATGAAATTTTTCTTCACTTAGGAATTTTAATGTGCAAAATAACACATTTCACCCAAATAACCCATATATTAAGGTGTAATATATATAATATGTGTATATAAAAATATACAACATTTACAGCATGCGGAATGGAGTTTTGTAAGGGACTTTATAGTAAAGTTAATTTATTCTTTTTATTACTAACTGGAATTCATTATTGATTTGGCATTTTATCTTCCTACAACGGAATTTCAAATATCCTGCATTTATTAAAAAATTATAAATTATCTTTAATTTAAATAGTTATAAGCACTTCAAATAGTGTAAAATACCAAATTTATATATAAAATATATAAAGTATATAAAAAGAAAGTTTAATCAGAAAATTCGAATTTAATGTTCTAATGAATCTCCTCATTCAGATCTCACTAAATGTGAAAAATAGATTTTTATAATTATAGCTGATTATAAACGGATTCAGGGTGAATTGTTTCAAACAGATAGCTCATAAAACGCTTTGAGCTAGAGGGATATAATGTCTTTTTTGTAAATTGATATGTCTTTGGTATGCCTTTTCTGTAGATACTGTGTATTCTGTAGGTATTGTGATTATGCTGTAGATAATTCGTAGATTTCTGTGAAATGTTGACTGAATTCCATTCATAAGAATCTAAGAGAAAGAATAAGAATTTGTCTTTCTATTCGAATACGAATGAATGCAATAATAACAAAACATAGAGATCTAAGTGGATAAAAATTGGTGCTTAGTTTAAGTGTCTATATTATAAATCCTTATCAAAGTTTAAATCAAATTTAATAAGGAATTGATTATTTGTTGGTCTATATTTTCGCATACTTATAAAGGTGATATTTATTCAAATCCTTGTGTTTTTTAATTAATGGTATGTGACTTACTTTCTAAAATTGTAGTTTTGTGTCAAATTTCAATTTCGATGAATCGACAGATAGACCTTCAAATTACATATCCAAATTTTTAAGCATACTACAAAGCACAGATTCCGCAGGTTCTGGACTGTAAAAATAAAAATCTGCGTACTCATGGCGATCAGGGCATGACCGAAATTAATATTTTCAGTCGGGGAGAAAGGAGAGATCAAACATTTTTTAGAAACAATGCAAGAGAGCTTAAAGGAGACCACTTCCTTTGGTTCTGGTAGATGATACATTCAATTTTATAAAAGAATAACTTACAAGTTTATGGATTATGTATGAAAATATCATACAGATAAAAGAAATAAACAGTTTATAGTCATTAAATGAAACGGTTGGAGATTTTATTGAAAAGTACTACTATTATAGAGGTTTAAAAAATCCTATCAATAAACTGAAAGGTGAATTGTGTATCATTCGCTCCAAGGTATGAGAAAAAGATGTCAAACTCCACCTATGGTATCGTGGTGTTTGTATCTATGAAAGTGATAGAAACTTTCAAAGCGGCATCGTTATGTTAAGTTAAAAAAGTAATTGAAGGTAATGTTGAAAATTGTTTTCTAGTCTCTAATTTGTAAACTTACAGTTAAGGATTGTATAACTTCTAGTTAAAAAAGTAATCCAGTAAGATGATGCAATTATTTGCTTAATTTGAAATATCCTTCTACTTTCAATGATAACGGATTTAGGGAAAATTAAAATTTCAATTTTAGCATTTCAGTACCTTCTGCCTGAAAGATCCATTTACGAGTTTGGCTTATGCTTTTCTCCTTTTCAATCTAACTCTCATTTGTGATGGGAATTTCTGATGCTGCCGTGGAAGCGGCCAAGATTCTATTATGTTGCACTTGCACAAGAATCAGGATAAGTGGATTATCCGTTAAAATGATGCCCATAATTAGCTTACAAGTAACTTGTGATTTAACTGCTGAAGTGAGGTAGAACTCCATCATGTTTCAAATTTGAATATCGTATAAAGAATTGGTACTAACACGTCCTATGCACAGACTACTGAAAATAGCATCTATATACATAAGTTCTGATGTTAGCTATGAAGAGAGTTCGAGATCTATAGTACTGAAAATCTAAATATCTTATTGATAAAGGATAGTAACAAAACATGCTATATATTAATTTCTAAAAGTAATTAAATAGGACATGTCATAAACCTCATTTCTTTCAATAAACTGTTATTTTTGTCTTTCTGGTTATATTTTCTCGGTTGCCCTTTCAGTTCTCACTAGAACGCATCAGTTGGCTTACATCAGCGCTGGTCCAAAAGTATAAGAATAAATTAATCATAGGATATTTTACCGTTTTTATTTAGCGTGTGTCGTCATTCGAGATATGTAAAAATACAGTCAATTCCTAATTTCGTTTTTTTACTGTAGTATCTAACAATATGGAAAGCCATTTAGGATTGAATTTCGATGTATGGCAAGAAAAATTAAATATTCTTTTCGGTATTGGATCAAATCGATCAATGGAATGATGAAATATTGCAAACTGCTCATGTTTGTTCTTTTCAATGTACGGCGGAGCGAAACATATAAAGTGACAATGTATAGATAATTGAGAAAATCTTGAAGAGAATTTTATCTGTTATTTTTTAATAAACTGTTCAATGATACTGTGGAAAAATCTGCCTGTACAGTTGAAAGAATGCATTTTAAATTAATTATTGCATTTTTATTGGCAGAATTCTTGAAAACATAATTAATCTTTAGATAATTTATATCAGAATCTTCATGGCAAATTTATTCTTAATCTGAAGCAGTATTTAATGATCTTGAAAATCCCTATGAACAGAAAATAGTAATTTGAAAAACTTCTGTTTTATTATGATTTTTATGAAGAAAAGGGAATTTACGAAATGACAAATGGTTTTATAATTAATCATGAAACTATATCTCATTTACTTTAAAAGAATTCTTAAAAAAACTTGAGAGAGAGGAAAGTTTGTTTAATGGTATCAGAACTTCTGGTTTCCTTTTAAATATTTAATCGACAAATCTCATCAGTCAATTTAATGAACAACTTTTTTTTATGTTTATCTGTCTGGCTCTTAATTAAGTGGCCTTTTCATTGAATGTAATATTTAGTATAGATACTTTAAACTCAATCTTTCTTCTGGTTTCATATAAGACCTTTCACTAGAAAAGAAGCATTATATTTTGTTTTTGTTCTCTACAAAGTTTTGTTGATGGAAGTGAAGTTTTTTTCTTATCGACATGAAGATTAAACTGTGATTAAGAAAAACAAAGTTTTGTTAATTATTTGTCGATATGAATATTCGATATAAATTTTATTTAAGGAATGGTAGACTATATCAAGTATATTTCTGTCACCATTATTTAATCAAATCGTAGTACAATCCATGAGTTTAAAATTTGACCTTATGTTTATCTCGCAGATTTATTTAAAAAAATCCATTAGAAAACTGTTTCGCTAATATTTCCTTATTAATGTAGTTTGCAGATAAAAATTAGTGCGGAATTAACATTACTTTAGCCTTTAGTTGTCAATGTTCTTTTAAACACTATGAAATCTTCATATTATTATTTTTTTTAATTCCAAAGTAGAAATGCTACTAATATAGTGTTGAAATTCAACTATGTTAATCGATTAACATTTCATCTAAGTTCTGAAAATTCAAAAAAAAGTATTTTCGAGGCGATAACACAACTGTATACAATTTCAGAATTACAATGGATAAATAAGAGCGTAAAAATCGATTACACATTTCTAGTTTTGCAAGCATAAAATATGGCAATTTAAAAATTTTAAATAAATAAGAAAAAAATAAAATTATTTTAGTTCAGTTTCACATAGATTTAAAAATAAAATTTTTTATTAAAATACTTTTAAATACTTTTCTTTTACTAATAAAAGTATAAAACTTTTATTATATTTTTTTAAAAAATACTTAGCTTTCAAGTAGTATGTCTATAAAATATCTCTCATTTATAATTTTCGAACTTTATTATCATTACTATTTTTGATTGAAAATTAATATAAGAAAATTTCATCAGTTTACAGTGATTATGAAGTTTCACTGTTCATTTAAAAACATTTTATCTCAAAAATAAAAATTACTTAACTGAGCATTACACAGTTATTTTTTTCATTTTTCAACAAAAGGTTTGTTAATTCAAACTAAAAGTTTAATTTTGTATTTGCTTCTTCACTCAAAATTTAAAGATCTATTTTTTATATCTTTAGTTACCATTTCTAAAAATTTTTTTACTTTTAATTGGTCTTTTTTTAAAATTTTTTCTATAAAGTTAAAAATGTGCTAAATCAATTATTTTAACAGACTGTTACTTAATCAAACTTAATTGAAATACAAATGAGACACTGACATATTTATTCTTTATATTGATTAAAATTAAATGAATGATTTTAAAATGAATACAAAACTAAATCTTGATATATTTGTATGGCGACTGGTGAATTGAGAAATATCTTTCATTTTCATAATTTGAATTACACGTAGACTACCAAACTCTGTTCAGTTTATTGCTTTATTTTCGTTAGAAACGAAAAGTACAAATAATAAAACTAGATTTCATACAGTAAGCTATTTTCTAAGTTGAAATAAATTCCCTGTACTGCTTTATAATATTTTTACACTATCTCGAAAAGTCTATAATCTATCATTTTGTAGATCTATTCCTACTTTATATCTCACGTGATGGAAAATGTAGAGAGATTGCTTTCTATGCGGCAGATTATTTTATTTTTTATTTACTGACTTTAAAAGAGAGAGCTAAAATATTGCTACATAGATTATTTTATTGAACTTATAGTGTTTGATTTATTTTTAGATTATATTAATATTCCAATTCACAAAAAAATATACATTTTTTTTATGCTACAAAAATTCTCTAAAGGTAACTTATTCATACTAGAAATATCAGGTTTCTTTTCTACGATTTATTTTTGTATTTTCATTTCAGCCCATGCACTTATCAAACATTTTTCGATAACCTTATGTAATATCTTTTTTAATTATTTTGTGTAATCAAAGTATGAGATTAAATGTATTTATTCCTTTTTTCCCCAGTATTACCCTATTTTCCCTGTATTCTCAACAATGAATTCAAAATAGACTAAAAACTTAATTCATGACAATAAAATAAAATTTAATAAAATAAAAATCTTCAGGTATAAAGTGGATATTGGTTTTTCTTCATTAACACGCGAAAGTGTATGGAAAAAAAATAAACTGATTTGCGCACACGTCGGAAATTAAAATGCTAAAACCAAAATTGTGTTTCTTTTTAGACCAATGACTAGCTTTTGTCGATTTATAAAAATCTATAAAGTTGGAGGATAATATCATAATTCGAGGCAGCTCAGTTTTTGTTGCATAGTATTTGTCTTTTTTGTTTTGATTGCACCATTAGCATAAATATGTACCATAAATGCTCCGTGTTTGTTCAAATAACATTTTCATTTAAATACGTCAAATCACAGCAGATCACTTATTGATGATCTTTGAATTTTTAAATAGTCTCTCGATATCTTTACGTCTCTTTCTAAACTAGATTGAATGAGTAACTGGTACTAATATTAGAATGTTAGAGATGTGAAAAAGATGCCTGATAAAACTTTCTAGTTGGATAAAAAGAAGTCTATTTAGTTACAAAAAGTTTCACTCCTATATTCAAATGTCACCCATTGAAAATAAAAAATTCTGTCCCCCCCCCCCGAATTGATCACTTGCTTACTTTCACCATTCAATCATTACACAATATATGAACACCAAAAATTTTTACTGGCACTCATTATCATTAAAAAAAATAGCGAAATTAGCACTTTTCTCAAATGTCTCATTTTGTCCTAATGTTTTGGTAATGAGATATTGATTAGTGTAAAAATATATACTTCCATTATTCAAATATTTATTCTATAGAATTTTTCCGTCATGCAGATAAAAAAAAAGCCGTGTGAAGTTATAGAGGTAGTAAAGTTCTGAATTTCATTATTTTAAACCAATCAATGGCTACTTCGAAGAAACACGTCCAATGATTGTTGAATTTTTCTAAAGACAGCAGCTGAAATAGACTAAATTAGTCTAAATAATGATAATCAAGGCTTTTAACTAAGGCCAACTTTTCAAAACCATTTTAGAAGCATAAATATAGACCTTTCATTTTTTAAAAAAATTAGCATATTAAAAATATTTTACTAAGTATTGGTGATAACTGGAAGTTTCTATAATAATTTAGATCATATTTTTTTAGTACATTTGTTTATTCAAGTAACATAAAAAAATCTTTTCTTCATTTATAATCTACATTTTATGTATCTTTCTCTAATTGTTTAGAAATTAGCTTTTAGTTACAATTAGAGTAAAGTTGAATTATTTTAACGTCCCACTTTAAAGCAACACTAAGGCTATTTTGGTACGGACCTTGTTATTCTGAACCGCGGTTAGATGGCGAGGACCTCCTCGAGGATGAGCTGGCACCTCCGTTTCAAACCAAGTTTCCACACCACACTAGCGGGAGGACGTGTGATGAAAAGCTTACAAGCCAGTTAACAGTACGCTCCACGGCAATTGCTTTTGTATTGTGGTCATGTTACTGGGCTGCGAACCACAAGATCCCAGGTTCTATCCTCGCTCATTCCATTCCACCACAGACGTCTGGACCCGACGGATTTAGCGTGCACCAGATGCGCTTACACTACGGTAATTCGGTGGAATTGGGTCTCGAACCTGAAGTCCTCCAGTTCTGAAACCGAGTTCTTAACACCCGGCCACCGTGGACTGATTAGAGTTTGGACCATATGTGATAAATCTAATCATGCATAATTACGCAGGTGAACTATAATTGAATGTGAATATAATAATAAGAAAAAGAGCTGAAATGAAAGAAAATCAGAATTGACAAGATCTTAAATGTTCAGTTACACTCCAAATACTCATAAAAACATTCAATTTTTTATTCAGTTCTTGTCAACATATTATAACTAATAAATAATTTTTTCCAATTCATTTTTAAAATTCGTTTCCCGATATAATTCTTAAGTCAAAAAGTTATGAGAAAAGGGGGGTCCAAAGATAACTAAATCCATCTATTACATTTAGGTGTTGTCCTTAATTTTTTTATTTTTTATTTCCTGATCTTTTAAATATCTAGAATGTGCAAACAAATGTTAATCATATTTTTTGTTTAGGAGATAATGCCCATATAAATTGTTTTATTATGATCAGTTTTCGAAGAAGTTAGGAGCAGAAATTCGAATTACATTCAAGGTATTCGCTAAGTGTAGGATCATATTTCTTCCCCTATTCATTACGCGTTGATTGATGAGAGAAAAAGAAAGGGAAGAAAAGAGAATAATGGGGAAAAATCCCTATTCGTTCTTCCTTTTTAATATTTGTGACCATTTTGGGCTGATTACATGCGTTCTTTAATTGACAGCGTGCTTACCGTTCCAGTTGGAAAATTTGAATGAGGAAAGCAAATGAAAGAGAATTGATTGAAAGAACGGAGAATATTAAATGATGTACTTTGTTATTAAAGAAGTCGAATGGATTGAAAAACTTCTAATTTCGGAATGTTTGCCATTGTGATCAGAGTAGAAATAATAGAAATGAATAAAAAATTGTTTCTAATGAAGCAAAACTCATTTTTATAAAGCAAGAAAAAAAAAAAAAAAACTCGACCTCATTAAAGAATCTGAAATTGTTATTGTTGAATTTGTGATGCACGAGAAGATTATTTGAAAATATTTATTAAAATGAATACGAAGAAAAGAAAGAAAATGTTTGCTAATGGTGAATATTAACTACTTAGTTGTTGATATTGGAGAGAACTGAATTTAAAAGTCCAATTTTTTACGTTCTGATATACTTACGAAGTATAGAGAAAGTATAGTAATCGTCAAAAAATTCTAACTCTAGATTTTGATAAATTTCCCAATTTTAGACCTTTCCGAGTTCGAAAAACACATTTTTGGAAAATGTTCGTCCGTTTGTCTGTCTGTGACAAAGATAACTCAAAAACGCTTTGTGCTAGATGGATGAAATTTAGTATACGGTCTTTATGCCAAATTTTCAGATTTCTGTCGAATTTTGAGTAAATTCTATGCAGAAGTCTATTTGTCTCTCCGGCTGTTCGAATATTAATTAACACGATAACTACAAAACGAAGAAAGCTAGACAAATGAAATTCGGTACATAGATTTAAAATCTAAAGTGCAGATACGTATCAAATTTTGAGCTAACTCCAAATATAGGTTGACTGTTTGTCAGTCTGTACTTTCAAGAAGTTGCAAACGCGATAATTGAAAAACACAATATTTTAATATATCTAATTTGGTATGGTATTTTGTGACTTTCTGTTCAAGTCTTTGTTACAGTCAGTTAAGAAAACCTATCTAAAACACAAATTCTATTTTCGGATAATATTTACCTCATACTAGGGATTTATCGCCAAATAACTCGCCAAGAATGATGAGATAGATTCAGTAAAAATACTAAATTCATGCAAAGATTAATATTTTATAACTATTGTAGGCCAATGCTATGTAAGATGCTGCCTGGCGTTACGCGTTTATTAGAAAATAAGCGAGAAAGTTTTGGGGAAATAATTCGTGTTGCTTATTTTATTTAAGTATCTGTATTTTCTCTATTTGCAAGTAAAAACATAGTAGCTATAAATAGTTTTTACGTTTTATCCCACCGTTTTATTCCGAAATGAAAAATGTATGATATCGAATCTTATTTGTAACTTTAAGCTATTCTTAAGTTGAAGGAAATTCTTTCTGGGATTTTATTTTAACATAGCAATGTCTTAGAGTAGAATATTTTTTTCGAAAAGGCTGTGATCAATCATTTGTCGATTAACACTTTTTTTATTACTTTTACGAAAGAACCAAGAAAAGAGATTACTTCTTGTGAAGCAAATTTTTTTTTATTGTGACTTTAAAAGAGAAATGAAAATGATTTTGCTGTGATATCTTATCATCGATTTTCTTTGTTACATTGCCACTGATATATTTATGGATAATATCAAAAGGGTTTTATAATTCATTTTACGGATATGCGAAACACCAACGTTTTCCAAGAATAATATATTTAAATTACATTCCTTTTATATGACGGTTATTTTTCAAGTTTTTCGATTACGAAAAATTACAAAAAAATCTTTTTGTTTTATATGCATGGCTATCTTAAAAATAAATCCATCTTGTTTGCACGTATTTAAAATATAAAGAAATCCACCAATAGTTACAAGGTAAATATGAGCATTTTCATCACTGTTGCGTCTTTTTGAAAAAAGTCTCCTGAAAAAAAATTAGATTTGTATATTGGTATAAGAACATAAATTAAATCATTAAAAGTGATATCATTTAAATCATTTAAGTGAACATAATTTAAAGTGACATTCCAGCAATATTTATTAATTTCTTAATCAACTGAAAATCAAAAATATCAAATACAATTTACAATAATTAAGAAATACCTAACTTCCTCTCTTATGTGAAATATAATTTTAATAAAATTCTTTAAATTCTGCATAAAACTAAAATAAAAAAACGGCAGTTAAATAAGTATAATCTAAAAGCTTTTAAAATTTCCTGTCAATATTTATTTTTATTTGTTTCTATAACGAATAATTAATTAAAACGAATTAAATAAATATTTCAAATGTAATTTTAAAATATTTAATCTACAATAAATAATATATGCTTTTATTTAACTTGAAAAAGTGTTTCTCTAGAGCACACCGAGTCACCTGTTGTAAATTTATTATTTCCGGTAATAATGCATCCTCTTTTATTGATCTTTAGAATGGGCAAAATACGAAAAAAAAATAAGATAAAAGATAGAGAATCGCAGATATGCTTTATTTTTTATGTAGTGTTGTCAAAAAATTAGGCGGAAAAATTTTTAATACCCACGAAAGTATTCACCAAGTTTAGGTCCATATTTCTTCCCCTATTCATTACGGCTTGATTGATGAGGGAAAAAGCCAGTAGGAAGGGCATAATAATGGGACAGATCCTGAATCGTGCTTCCTCTCTTTTTATATTTGCTTCCTTTTTGTGTTGATTACATGTTTTTATCAGTTTGCAGCGTGTTTGCCTTTCCAGTTGGAAGATTTGAATCAGGGAAACTGATAGGAAAGAATTGATTGAAAAGAGAGAGAACATTAAATCATGTATATCATTGAAAAAAAAGGAAGATGGATTGATTGAGAAATGTTTGGTTTCTTAATGTTTATTATCGGCATCAGGGAAGAAGAATTGGAATTAAATAATAATATATGTTATTACCGAAGCAGAAATAATTTTAGAGGAAAAAATCCAAAGCATACTATGGATAATATAATCAATTAGTATAAATGTTAGCTTATATTGACTGAAAGGACAGAATAATTGTAAAGATCCTGAATACTGTTTACTTTTTTATTTTTATATTTGCTTTTCAGAAACTTTTATAGAAAAAGATTGATTGAAAAAATAGAAAAAAATTGATTGATGTATATTCTTGAAAAACAAATTTAACTGATAAAAAATTATTGGTTTCTGTGACTGAGGGATAGTTAACTGTGAAATTAATTAAAATTTTTTTTAAATTAAATTTTCTTTTTAGCTTTTCACTTTCAAAAGTGAATAAAATTGCATTTCAAAAAATTTCAAAAGCGACTTTCATTTAGGCGACTAAAATTGCATGATAAAATTTTTTGCTAAATAAAATGAATATTTAATGTGCAAATATATTTTTATTGACTTTTCACAAAGAGATTCCACTAAGATTTAATGTCTTTGAAATATTCCAGAATTTTGACTTTTTGAGAAAATAACATCTGTAATAAAGATTTATACACGACATTAAAATAAATTAGGTTCGTATTTCGTGTTTCGAATTCTTTTAGTCAATTTTATGTAGAAGTCAAATTTCTGGTGAAGATTCATTACATGATAATAAGAATATGTCTAAAAAACTTTTAATAGATAAAACTTTTCAATAGAATCTCAAAATGATGGTCAATTTTGCTCAAAATTTATTTAGTGTGATAATGATAAAAAATCAAAAATAATTCACCTGGGATATTTTAAAAATTTTGAAAATTATGTAGTTTTAAGTGATTAAAAATAATGTATTCCGTTTTAAAGAGTTTTTAAAGATAAGCGATGTATTTATATTCTAATAATAGTGCATAAAAATTTTATAATTCTAAGTCAACAATTAGAGAAATTCCTTATAGAGTTCACCACTCTATTAATTCTTAATATTATGATCAGGGGAGAAAAAATAAAATTAAATAATAAAAAATATTCCCAATGAAGTAGAAATAATTTTGTAAAAACAAATGGGCAGTATTTTGAGGATATTATAATTTGTAACAAAAAAAAAATATCTTATGTTTATTCAAGTTAACCAGTTGCTAATATCAACTAAGAGAGAATTTGTAATCTTTCTTTATTCAATGGTATTGTATTCTCTGTTGATCTATTGTTTAGTATAAGACTTAAATTATAAAAACTTTTTTGCATTCATTACTTTACTTTCGGCTGAATCGAAAGTATATAGAATGTATTGGGGCATATAGGTGTGACCCCTAAAGTAGTTTACCTTTTGATGTATGGCATTTAATCATTGATTATTTCGTTTAATATTTCGGCAAATTTCTACCATGTTGATGATTTATTTTAGGTTAAAATTTTTGTTTCATTAACCTTGTAAAAATGCATTGGTTTTCATTTATCTATTTACATTCCAGATTGCTCGGCATCCATGTTTCAATATAATATTATTGCAGCACTGGTGCGATGCTATTAGTATACAAATAATTAAATGTACTTAATAAACGTAGCAACCTGACTAATTATACTTCATAAAGTGTTAATATTATCGAAATGTCTTATAATTCATAGAAATGCTAGTTTTTAAAAATTATTTATTTGGCAACTAGAAAAATATAATCTTTAAATCGACTCACTTGTGGCTCCCTTTGAGCCTAGAGGCAATAAGCAGCTATCTAGTCTATTCTGTCTATGAGAACAAAAAGTCGATTTTAATTTCAAGCCATTCCTAAATTTATTCTATAATATTACCTTTTCTTTAATCTTAAAATATTTTATTATTTCATCCATTTTTTTTTAGAAAAAGCTGTAATCAATCATTTTATTGAACAATTTCTTTAATTTATAATATTATATTGGGTGAAAAAAGCAAAGAGATTGCTGCTTCCCATGGTTTAGATATTTTTTCATGTTTATTTTGAGTTAAAAAAAGAAAATGAGAATACAACCAATTTGTACGATATTGGGGCTTTATTTGCTGTTTGTATGGCTTGACAAATATTTAAATATTATTTAAAAATTCTATTAAATACAATTTATGAAAAATGATGCATCTAGCTACGGCGATTTGGTAAAGATAATTTATTCAAATTGGGATCATATTTATTCTAGGTAAACTCTTTTTTTTTTTACATAACCAATTTCAAATTTCTTTCTTTGTATTCTCTTATTTCACACATCACAAGACAAATTTATCTTCAAAATAATTCTTTCAAAATTTTCTTAATCTTTTTTTTATTCATTCACGTTTCAAAATAAAAATCTGTGAAGGTAATTAATTAATAATAACATAGTTAATAAACATAATTAATTAGTAGTAGGTTAGCTAAAATAGCTAAAATAAACATTTCTCAGCATAGAATGTGTTTATATATGCCCTACGTGTGACTGGATATGTGGTGTGTGATCTAACTCTTGATTAGAATGCCTTATTGGACAACGAAAACATTTATTTGCAACAATTTAATTTAAAACATCGTAACAACTATATCTTCCAATCAGCGGTAGAGAGAGAAGCAATCCTTTTCTCCTCTTCACAATATAAGCGTTGCTGCCCGATAGCGATGTTAACATAACTCAACCGGACGAAACGATACGTCAGTTCACAGCGTCAAGAATATCTACAGGCTTTCATTGCAATCGACATAATTTTGGACCGCCATAATGCTTCATTTTTCGCTGAAGCTTTCAACACTAGGCATCACGACACCAACATGCACAAATCCGTTTCATGTATAGTGCTGAGGATGGGAAAGGACCTCATGTATATAAGTGCCCTGTGAACGTTTTTCAAAAAGACAGCTGTCGGAACGGAGATATGTTCAAATGTGAGCATTGTCAGCTTTGCGAAGGAGGTTTTTACTGGTGGCAGGCATCGGTATAATCTTATAAGACTCCATGAGAGGAAGAAGCTGCTGTATGTACAGTTGAGCTAAATCCATTTACGAAAACGCAAACGTAAACTCCTATACGATAAATTAAATGCTGAAAGACTGCACTGATTCCATTTATAAAGAGTATAGGTTTTGAAAATGGAGGATTAATAGTGTCACTATTCCTTCTCTGCGGAAAGATTGCTGTCTGTGTATAATTTCGAGCAAACTATTCGTTTCCATCTATTGTCTTATATTCTCCAATGGTTCTTTTCCAAGATCCGAATTTTTGTGTAGATGCATACTTCTGCAAATTTCAACGGAAAATGAAGCCTTATAACTTGATGTTATAGCTTGTTCAGAACTACTTCAACTGTCCCAAAATAATATTTTTGAATTAAAAATATAACTTTGTTACTCTTAACCGCCTAGGGAAGCGGTGGCCTGGTGGTAAGGTCTCGGCTTCGGAACCGAAGGGTTTCATGTTCGAGAAACGATTCCACTGAAGAACCATCGTGTGAGCGGGTCTAATGGACGATAAATCCGTCGGGACCAAACGTCCATCCGCTGTTATGGTACAGGAAGTTTGGAGAGGGGGTGCCAGATCAGATGTCGTCCTCGTCATCTGACCGCGGTTCAGATTTACGAGGTCCACCACAAAATACCTTAGCGTTGCTTTAAAAATATACATTAACATAATTAAACTAAAACTAAAAACTCAACCACCTCTTGCAATTTCGGCATACATTTTTCTCTTTGATTTCAATAGAACTATTACAAACCAATATTAATCTATAATTATTCTTGCATATATATCAAACAAAGAATACTTAAATTAAGAAGTCAAAGATTCTTCATTTGCAATTTTTATTAACTGAAAATAAACATAAAAAATCAATATTATGAGGCACGCTTTAGAAAACGCAGAATTAGCTATCCTAATTTTCATAAAAAAGGCATTCTTGATTCTTTAAGTTTATAAATTTAGTATAAAGGAAAATAAAGATCTGCATTTAAAAAGTTCAGACAATCGTTTTGTCCTTTGTTAATAAATGCATGAAATACTATTTCATCAGTCACTATTAAAAAATAATTCTAATACATTGAATAAGTATATAAGATATTACAAGATTTATACCAATAATATACAACAAGTTTCAACAGTTTCAAAACAGGAAATCCCAAAAGCAGTGTAAAATTCAATCTTTTTTCAACTATATTCCCCACACAAATACTTTTCCTTTAAAAAAAATCCTGAAATATCAGACAAGGGCAAAAAGTGAACCATACAAAATAGGTGATAACCACCTTTATTTATCAGGATATTATTCACTTATATATTGTCTTATTATGAATCGTTGTCAAAAAAGTCAGGCGGAAAAATCTCTTAATATCCTCGAAAATATTCGCTGGGTGCAGGATCATATTTCTTCTGCTATTCATTACGCCTTGATTGATGAGTAAAAAAGAAGGGAAGAAAAACAGCATAAAGAGGATGATCTAGAACCGTGCTTCCCCTTTTATATTTACTTCCTTTTTATGCTTATTACATATGTTAGGCAGTTGACAGCGGGCACATCATTTCATTTAGATGATTTAAATCAGGAGAATAAGGTAGAAAACGATTATTTGAAAAGATGAGATTTATTGACAAAAAAAGTCCAACTTATAAAAAAATGTTTGTCTATAATAGTGAGCATTAATAAATCAGAGGGAAAATGTAGAACTTATATGTAGATATCACTTTTGGAAAACATAATTCCAGTAAATATTTCATTATTTTTCTTCCGGTAGATATGGATACGGTTTATTTCTAATTAAGAAAATACTGATGTTGTGCCACCACTTTAATACAGTTTTAGTCTCTTTGAATGGTTTCTCTGTGGGTTTCCTAGTCACTTTGTACACAGATTTTTTTTTTGGTAAATTGTACCATCCAATACTTGATGAATATAATTATTACTAGAAAGGATAATACAAATGCGTATTGATATTGAGGACGAATATTATTTCCCAAATAATGATAAAAAATGAGATAGATCACTTTCCTTTTAAAAAAAATCACATTTTGTCGAAATGTCGGGTGATTATAAAAAAATAACTATTCCGATATATGGGATCATAACTATCATAGCATTCCTAAGAGAAGAATAAAATTTTGGTTCAAGGTATTTTGAGATAAGCCCTCAAGAATCATAAAAAAAAACAACAACAGTTAAACTCTAACAGTAACGGTTACAGCGACAAAATTTCTAAATTTTCAAACGGCAACACCATTTTTTTATTAGAATGTGTTCACTATAATAATAATAAAAAAAAAATTAAAGGCAACTAGAATGAAGCGTGAAGATAAATTGATTCTTCTCGGCATGTTAAGTGCTTTGGTTCTAGGCACCGTTTGCCATATGCAAAACGTCATCGTGGTTGAAGTAGGTCTAGAGAATTTTTGAAAAACAATAAAATGTTTTGCCTTATGTTTCTTCTCTGCTGTTATTGGTTGTTTTCTTTTAGTCTATTTATTGCTGGTGAATTTCGTGCTACAGTTACAGTACCAATGCTATTTATTATTTTTTTTATGGTGAGCACATTCTCATAGAAAAAGTTGGTGTTGCCATTTGAAAATCTTGAATTTTTGTCACTGTAACCGTTACTTTTAGAATTTAACTGTTATTTTTCTCATTATAATTCACCTTATAAAGCAAAATTTCTTAAACCTAAATTTTATTCCTTTCCTGTGCATGGTACGAGAAATATAATCTCATATATCGAAATTTTTTTTTGTTTTAAAATCACAAGATATTTAGAATAGTATTTAAACTACATAAAGATCGAATAACTCTAGTTCTTCTGCTTAGTTACCTTGTATGTAGATTATCTTTTCCGGTAGATTAGACCATATTGTATATAATTGATAAATTTATTGCTAGCTTCGGAAGACAAGAATTGGTTAGTCAAAAGCGATTGATAGGGAAGACAGATATTATTTTCCAAACACTAATAAAAGATGAAACTATCATTTTCACTTTCTTTAAAAAAATTTGCAAAATAGAAATATTCAAACGTTTTTTTAAACTTAATATAGATGTTAAATTATTCTGCTCTAAATTTCTGTCGAATTCTTGTGTAAGAGTAAGAGAAAGACAGAGAGATAAATGACACATACAATAAAAATATATAAATCTGAAATGTTTTAAAATATAATGAAAGCATTAATCAACGCTATAAGAATAATTATACTTTAAATGATGAATTCTATTCATTGTTTATCTAGACGTAGCTTTCTTAAGTTTTCAAGAACAGATATTTTTCTGTCGAATGATAACAACTTCGTTATTACAGCAGTATCTAATAACTTTGTTTCCATAAACAATACCGAAGCACGAATGTCATTATGAAAATCCATGGAAACTTTCATAGACAAATTTCTCGTTCTTTTCCGCTCATATTCCGGATTAAATCAAGTACCGCATAAACACTCCATGACTGAACGTCGCGGTTAATTAAAAGCTGAAGTGAAAGGATTTAGAGGGCTTATTTTGGAGACTAATTGTCAGGCAGAGATATGATTGGGATTGAAGGTATTCACTGCACGTATAATTACTTGGAGCTGCTTCCATGGAATTACATTCTTCGTCAGTGTCTTGAAATAAATTAAGCCGATCGTATTTTCTATCTTTGAAAGAGATTACTTTTCTGCGCTGCATTAGTTATTTATACATTTTTCCATTTTGTCAAAGAGAGTAGCGTGCCAAACTGTGATATGAGTTATTACGTATATATATAATATGTAATATTTTCTTTCTTTAAGTTTAAATACTGATAGCAAGTAATTATTTTTAGCGGAACGGCAAATTTCTTTTTTGTGAGTTTGAAAGATTTAAATTAAGAGAAAAATTTTTCTAGATAATCTTAAATTAAGTTTTAAATAATTAATGTATCAAACAAAACCTTTTTTTTTTGGATATTGTAAAGATTTTAATATTTGAAAAGTATTCGAAGGATAATATTCTAGATTAAAATGATACTTTATAATTTTTCGTTCACTTTGTACACACATCAAAGTAATCATACATTAACAAATTACATGAGAAATTTAAAATAACAAAAATATTCTGCATTTATCATGAATTTAAATTAAAAGTTTTATACTCCCTGGATTTTTATTAATAACTAAATAGTTTATTAAAGAATGTTTCTTAATGTATCCGAGGATAATAATAGTGTTCTTATTTCAAATTAAAATTTGTGATGGTTATGGTAGTTGCTACTACAAATATATTCCCTTGAAATTTTTTAACTGCATTTTTGTTGTCAATTAAAATTTTAAAATTTCTTTAACCACCGATTTTTGAAGTTAATATTGAAGGTGAAAGAAATTTGGCTATTATATGATGAGGTTAATTATTTTTTAAATCTAAATTAAGATTTTAAAAAGCAATTTTAAAAAATGTGCAGATCCCTTATTTTTATAAAGAGTTAAATTATTTATATTTCAAATAATTCGAATGTCAATGAAAAAAAATTAAAAATTAGAAAATCTCCTTTTTTTTTCCAAACAAATCAAACGGTCATGAATTTTAGAAGCATCGACAAAAGCACAATTTGATTAGGCAGGATTAAGCTCTAAAATACAAGTTTTTTTTAAAATTTAATTTAGCCATTTTATTTTGTTCTTTCTTTTTTTCTTTTATGTGAATTTATAATTACCCATGTATCCTGAAGATTGTATTTGCTTTTAAACATCACAACTGCCAATGGCGGAATATTTCTCAGAGACCAAGAAATAATTTTAAAGCTTGCTTATATATATATGCTGAATCTCAGTCTTAAGCTCATCTTCAGTCGATATTCGCATGTCTTCAGAGACTTGCGAAGATCGATAAAGCTCCGCGAAGCAGCAACCCCCCCCCCCCCTTCGTACTAGGGTACAAAATTATCCAACAGTTAATCAGTAAGACCAGTTAATTAAGATTACCATTAATTCTTTCACTTAAATGCCTTTATAATAAATTCCTTCAGAAAATTCTACCTTGACCCATCCATTCACCTGCAGGTTCTCAGTTTCATTCAATAACATCTTAACCCTTTCTAGGGCCGTGGGAAGTATGCTTCATACCAAATTTATCAATATTTGTATGAAATTATGTAGGTTGACATAAGTTCTGACAATTTTTTTTTACAAAGACAGAAACTTAGATGCTTCAGTTCTTTATCTTACACAAAATGACCTGTCTTGATTTGTTACTTAATTATTAATTAACCAAATTAATTAATTAATCAAATTCAATTTATCTAATAAGTTAAATGAAACCCTTTTCTTATTCTAATTTCAAGCCTAAAAATATTTTAACATAATATGACTGGAAAAAAATGGCCTTTTAAAGGGTTAAAGAGGAAAATACCACTGTATCTTAAAAGTAAATAGTTTCTTTTCAAATTGGATGGGTTGATGAAAAGTTTCTTATCAAGTTCCAAGGACATAACTGCAGAAATGAATTCTTTAGACCAAATACGATAATTACATCTTCCGTAAATCTTTAATTGACTGATTTTTCCAGTTAAGGAACCATTTGCATCGTCTGTTTTACCCCACCTTACTACCTATAATATGGTTATGAACTGTCCCACAATCTTTCCACGGCCGCGGTGGCCTGGTGGTAAGGTCTCGGCTTTGGAACCGGAGGGTTTCAGGTTCGAGACCCGATTCCACCGAAGAACCGTCGTATAAGTGGGTCTGTTGCACGTTTAATCCGTCATGACCAAACGTCCTCCCGCTGGTGTGGTGCGGTGTGGAGAGGGGGGTGCCAGCTCAGGTGTCGTCCTCGTCATCTGACCGCGGTTCAAAATTACGAGGTCCGTCCCAAAATAGCCCTAGTGTTGCTTCAAACGGGACGTTAATATAACTAAACTAAACTAAACTAAACCCACAATCTTTCCACGCTGACATACGTCGTCTTTACAAAAAGTATAAACCAAATTACGTTACTAAAATTAAAACATGCTATACCTAGCTTTGTGTACGTTTTAAGCCACAATATGCATGTATGCTTTCCACAAAAGATGACGTGTCCGACTCTTGCATTTTAATGAAACCACATTTTTTAACCCACATTTTGCATGGGAATCCAAAATGGTCATCGTCGTTGCATTAAATCATTTCGCCAGGACCTGTCTAATGAGATTATGATGCTTTCAATGCATTGTGAGCACATGGGTGTGATAGATCGAATATTAGACGTTTAACATAAATCACAGCCGGTGCAAATGGAAATGTTCTGCTCTTGGGTATCTCTAGACACGAAAGGCGAGATCGAAAATGTTTCGCTAGTGCCATGATAGACGATGCTGTGCCTAGCTTAAGAAGAAAACAGCCCCAAAAGGAACGGGTGATTTATTCTGGAAGAAAAGCCCTGGGAAACGAGAAGAGTGTTGTGCAAAGATTTTTTTTTTTTTTTTTTATCTTGGCGAGATTTTAAAGTAAATAGGAGATTTAAAAATAAGTAGAAGTCTCAAGGGAGAATAAAAATATTGAATAAAAGCAATGTTGTTTTGCATTGTAAATTGAATTAGGGAATAGTTAATTTTCATTATTTTGAAAGTATTTTTTTTTAATATTTTAAAATAAACACGGCTTGTTCTCTTATTTAAATGATCTCGCTTTTAAAGATAAATTTGGTAAAAAAATGAAGAGAAAGGAGAAGAATTAAGCTAGTTCAGAAAATATATAATTTGGTAAAAGGATTAAAAAATGATGTTTGAAAAAAAAAAACTTTTTAAAATGCTTGGTATTTATGGTAATATTAATTATGATTTATGATTTATATTAAGCATGGTATTATACGTTTTAAAACGTATTCTTTTCAAATATTAAGCTCTTGCATATAAACATTATACAAAAATTAAATATATAGTAATTTTCAAATAATCATCATGCTTAAATCTATATTTTTTTAAAAAAATTTAATGATATTGAATTTGTTTTGATTTTGAACGAAGATATATTTCGGGAGAACTGTAGAAAAAAAAATTTAAGTACAGAAAATTATGAATATATATGTATTGTAAATATATAAAAATAACGCCAATATCTCTTTCCGATACTGCTGACGATAAATAACAATATATAAATATGCGATTGACTACTATTATTACTACTCGCTATTAAGAATAAGTTCGCACATAATAGTAATTGCAAATATACTAGTGAGCAAAATTTAAGTAATCTTCCTAGCTTTGCTATAATTCTGCAAAATATAAACAGGAATGCACAAAGTTCAGAATATATAGATAGAATATAAGACTTGGAAATTGAAAATAATTTAGTAGAAAAAAAACTGAATAGACATCATATATTAGAGAACAAAGCAGAAAAAAAAACTTTATTGACAAAATGGCCACAATACAAAACTAAGCCTGGTGCAAGAACAACACACAGAGGTCTTTTAATGAAAAAAATGACCTGCTTAATAAATCTGGGTTCTATCTAGTTGCTTTCGTGAAAAAATCATAGTGTAGTTTCGAAAATTTAATATATGTTTCTTTTCCCGATAAACATTGGGATTGTAATTCATGTTTTTAAGGTTACATTATTTCAAACTCTTTGATTATTTATTTATCCTTCAGTTAATTAGTGATAATTATTTAGTAAAATATTAGAATATTGTTGCCATCAGCATTGAAAGGTGATATTTAATGTTATGTTGTATTTAGATATTTAATGTTATTTTGTATTTTTATAATTAGAGGTAAAAAATATTTAATTTTTTTACTAAAAATGTTTTTACACGGGTATTAGAAATACCTTATAGTTCGAAATAAAATTTGTCTAATATCAAAAATTAAAAAAAAATCCAACGTTTTAAAAAGTTTGAAAAAATATCAAAAAAATAAATAAATAAAAGAACAATGATTAAGAAATGGCTTTTAATATCTAATCACCTATTCAACCAATAAATAATCATAATTTGAATAATAAAATAACAAATTCGTCTTGTAGATTCACTAGAGAATTATTAAATCGGCTTTTAAAAAGTAAATAAACAATAGATTCTCTTATTTTATAACTCTTAATCATTTCCCATTGGTTGGGCTACTACAGAAATTCCATTTACAGTATTTGGTTAAACTGTAAATTATAATTACATTATATTTTTATTTAAATTTTAACTTCTCAAACTCAGAAATACAACCAAAAGTAGTATTTTAAAATGAGCAATCGTCAATATTTTTTTTTATTTGATTACATCTTTCAGATTTTTAATAGTATTAAAATTTGTATCAACTGTCCTAAGTATATTTTACAACATATACTATTGTTTAATCTGAATTCAATGTTTGAAAATTAAACACTGCAAATGATACTTAATATTTCCTTCAATCTTGACAAAATAATTTAAATATTCAATATCTGATACATAATTTTTATGCCATTCACACTATTTTTCTTCTAAGACAAAACATCTCAATAATTTTCAAGCATCTTTTATTGCATGATAGATGTTTCATAATTCTACCTTTCCTATTTTAAGTAAAGAGGTTTCAATATATTCTGAAAGAACTCTTTGGCACTTAAAAATTTCCTTCTTGTTTCGGTTATAAGAATTTCATCTTGAAAACGCATCTAAATGCAGTGATTCTATGATATTTTTCAGAGATTTCCATGATATTTTCCAAGAATTTTCAGTGATTTCTATGATATTTTCCAAGAATTTTCAGTGTTTTTATGATATTTTCCAAGAATTTTCAGTGATGCTATGATATTTTCCAAGAATTTTCAGTGATGCTATGATATTTTCCAAGATTTTTCAGTGATTCTATGATACTTTCCAAGATTTTCTCATCAAGTTTTCAGTGATTCTATGATGTTTTCCAAGATTTTCTCATCAATTTTTCAGTGATTCTATGATATTCTCCAAGAATTTTCAGTGATTATATGGTATTTTCCAAGATTTGCTTATCAAGATTTCAGTGATTCTATGATATTTTCCAAGATTTTTCAGTCATTCTATGATATTTTCAGTTATTTCTATGATATTTTTCTAATCGAGTACACTGAATATTGAAATTAAGAATATTGTAATATTTGCGGTATCTAGTGGTCGAGACACAAGAAAAATTAGCTTAATTTGCCAAGTGATATTCTACAGAGAAAATATCAAGACGGTTCAATAGAATCTGAATAGACAAGTTTAAAGGTGAAAGTTTGGTTTATGTGGGGAATGAAGTAATTCTTCATTGTTTGCATTTTTATGACTAGGGTAATCAACGCTTATTCAGACAGATAGGAGAAGATGAGACACCTTTAAAATGCAGGTCTGGTGCCGATTAAAACGTGAAAGTTATATTACGAATTGTATTACTGTCCAAAATGTTACTCTTTTCTTTGATTCTAGAATACATTTAAGATCAAAATACATTCAATTACCCAAAATCAATAGACTGCATTTGTGATAAAATAAAAATTTGTGTCATTTCTGAGATTTATGGTATAAGTAAGATTAAATTTACAGTCAAAATTTTGGGATGCGTCAAGTTAGTTATTTATGGATGTATTTCTCATGATTGCCAGCGTCCTGGCATAGGGGTAGCGCGTTTTTCCCGTGATCTGAAAGTCCCGGGTTCGCCCCCGGTTCGGGCACGGTTGTTCCTCTTCTGTGCTCTATTTGTGAGGTTTGTGAATGTGCCCCCTGTAAAAAGACGTTGTGCAAGCGAATGTGACGCATGAAGTAACTAAGTCGTACTCTTGGTCCTAGTTGGCGCTACTGAAAACACAAGCACTCACTCGGCTTAAATTGGTGACAGATTACTGTCAGCGGGCTTGTGAAGTGCCATAAGTCACAACAACAACATTTCTTGTTATTTTGACCTATTTCATGAATTAAATTTGATGTCTAGTCACCTTTTGCTTTGAATTTTCATATGAAAGTATTATCAAGAAGCATCATTTTAGAAAATTTACATGCAGTCATATCACATATTCACATCTAACTAGTTAATGTTGAATATCAAATCTATGTTGTGTGCTCTCTATAGCCTAATAGTTATAATAATTTATCATTACGGATTCACAAGCCATTATTCAAAGCATTATGCCCTCAGGTTATCATCAACGATGAATAGTTTTAACGATATAGTTTCGTACAACATTCAAGTACGTTGGGTGTCTCAAGGTTGAATTATGTTATGAAAGATAATGTAAAGAGATATTCAGTCATAAATAAATAATATGCTTTGTTAGGTAGATATAAAATGGCTAGTAAATTTTAAGAGAATTTTCTGGAGGCTTAAAAATCTGACATGGAATAATGCAAAGCATGAGTATAAATGAAAAAGCACAAAATATCATTTATTTCTAAGATATGTTACTGTTGCTTTTTCTTTTTTTAATCACATTTATTTACTCTCTTAAACATTCTTTATATTAATAAAGCTTTTTTCTTAAAGCAAATTATAATCTGCAACAAAATCATTGATTTTCTTTGTCAAACGTAATGTTTTTCTCTTTTAAATGTATGCACTTCGTTTTTTGCTTTTGATTTCCAGTCTGTCTATTATAAGCACTTTGTTTAAGACAATGGTGACTATTATGGTATTTACTTTATAAAATACATTTTAATACACACAACTATCAACAAAAATAGACAATATTAAAAGCAAGAAAACTGGGAGATTGAATTCTCTTTGTTCTTAGAATCAATTTTTCGAAAGCACTTTTTTCAAATTTTAATCATAGTTGTATCGGTATTCTTCGGAATTCTGGTATTGCGAAAGACTGAGTGATTCTCGGAAACTGTGAAGTCTGCAAAATACATATTTGAAACTACGAGCTGTCAGGAGAAAGGCTTAAGGCGTGAATTGTTTTGATGACGTGGTTTCTCCACGAATAGTGAACAGCTAGAAACAAATCTTTTGTTTGATTTCTATCATATTCGGAATCTTTCTAGCAAACAAATACATCCTTTGCAATGGAAATGTTACGTCATTGTTTTATGTTAAGAATTTTTTACACTGTTTTTTGTTAGATATTGTCTTGCTAATCTATAATGTTATGTTGTAGCATTAAAGAGAAATGTTGTATGGTACAATTGTGCAAATTATAAATATATTTAGTCTACATAAAATTTTTAGTCTACACTAAAAATATTTATGGCAAAAATTACTTTACAGGTAAAAAAGAATTGTATCTTAACTAGATTATGTTTTAATAGGAATTATCTTACTGCTAAAATATTGTTATTATTAAAGGGTTATTTCACTAATAATTTATAAAAGTCTTATTCCTTACGTTACTTGAAGTGAATTTATTAAAACATGGAATTTTCATAACAAATTATTCAACTGGAAATAGCAAAAAAAAGTTTTCAAGTTTGTCTTTTTTGAAAGAAAAGGCACTTATGTTGCCCAAAAACCATAAATATTTTTTTAAAAGTTGTGAAAAACACAAAACAGAGAAATTAACTAAATAAGTGTTCCATTCTTTGATATAAATGTAGATCAAATCAATTAAGAATTGCAAATTATAATAAAGATTAAAACGGATTTCCTTTCATGCAGTTTCTATAACCTTTCTTTTAAAGTAATTTTTGTCTGCTCTTTATTTTTGTTTTTCCCTTTTTTTATTGCTATCTGATTCCTGTTCTATAAAGTAATTCTTTAATTATGACATATTTTTCATGGATCGTTAGATAAGAGGTGGAAATTCAATACGTATTTATTGTGTAACCGAAATTTTGCACGTTTTAACTAAAGGGGTTATATCCCCCCCCGCATAAAACTGTGGACCCTGGACAATGCCACGGGTCTCAGCGCCTCGAACTCTCATATTTGCTTTCCTTTATGAGAATTTTGCGAATCATGCATAGTAATGAAAACCGGCGCTTGTGTATTAACTGCATGCCACTGGCAAATAATAATTATGAATTGTAGATTATTGGCTTGAATCTAGCATATGATATTTGGCTCTCTCTCTCTCTTTTGATGATAAATCTCTGACACAGATATCAGAAAATTAAATATGCATTTTAGAACGCTTTTTTCCTTACGATTGAAAAACATTGATTTAAAACTATATAAATGCAATCGAAAGAATATTTATCAAGTTTCATTTATTTAAATTATCGAATTTTTAAGTTATCGTGTTTACAGTTAAGAGAAGGAAAAAACCAACAAAACTCTCAACCCTTTGACAGATTTAATTCAAAATTTGATAAAAATTTGCTCTTTAAATATTAAAACAGTGTGCTAAATTTCCTTCTAATGAGTGGTTACGCTTTTAAATTATTTCATTCATAAGCATGCAAAAGTCCCTTTAACACGCATTAAAATATCGGATTAATTTTTTCCCCTTGCTATAAGACTAATTATGCAGGGAAGCAGTATTATCACTTTGTAGAATAATAGCTTTAGGTACATTTGTAGTAAATTACTTCTCTATCACTTTGTAGAATAATAGCTTTAGGTACATTTGTAGTAAGTTACTTCTCTATCACTTTGTAGAATAATAGCTTTAGGTACATTTGTAGTAAGTTACTTCTCTATCACTTTGTAGAATAATAGCTTTAGGTACATTTGTAGTAAATTACTTCTCGCATGTTTTTCATTTATGTTATAAAACTTGATCGAATTGTTATAAAACTTGATCGACGGGATATTTAAGTACTAATGGGTGTTAATAAATCTCAATTTGAAATCTTTTATCGGGAATGTTTTTACAAATAAACGTAGATCCTTACTTTTAACATGGATAATAATTTAAAGTCAAATTTAGATCTGAGATCCTGAATAAATAGGTAACTTTGTATATAGAACGGGTGACGGATAACCATTATCAATTTAAAGAATAGATTTGCTAAAAATTATATGAAATATTTTTAATTTAATTCAACTAATATGAACGTCTATACAGCTAATAACATAATTGATGAAAAAGGTACAGAAAATCCAATTATGTAGCATTGCAGGTTGGAATTTCGGATTAGTAAAAGATGAAGAGCTGGTTTTTGACAATTAGGCATTAAAAATGCATTTTCTAGTTTTTTTTCTTTTTCTGATTTGGCAGTATACATGACTTAATGGAAAAGTCACGAGTTCGACACCCAATTACTTCTGATATCCGCATATCGTTTGGATATTTCAATTTATAAAACTGCCTTTTTCAGTTCCTTTTGCTTCGGATTTAAAAGGCATCTGTGATTTGGGGAAAGAGTTATGAATTTGATACCCAATTACTTCTGATATCCATATTTCATTTGGATATTTAAATGTATAAAACTGCCTTTTTCAGTTCTTTTTGATTCGGATTTAACATGTATCCATGATTTGGGAGAAGAGTTATTGATTATTGGAAATATTTGCATTTTATTTTGAAAATTTCAACCTACAAAAATAAGTTTTTCAGTGCTTCTTGTTTTTGACTAAAGAAGATTTCTTGGCGATTCAATGTATTTCCTATATCTATTGTATATGTGAGCTAAGAGCATATTTTATGAATTGTGATCTAATATACAGATCAGATAATATCAGAAGATAATATCAGAAGCAGATATATTTCCTATATCTATCATATATGTGAGCTAAGAGCATATTTTATGAATTGTGATCTAATATACAGATCAGATAATATCAGAAAGATATATTTCCTATATCTATCGTATATGTGAGCTAAGAGCATATTTTATGAATTGTGATCTAATATACAGATCAGATAATATCAGAAGATAATATCAGAAGCAGATATATTTCCTATATCTATCGTATATGTGAGCTAAGAGCATATTTTATGAATTGTGATCTAATATACAGATCAGATAATATCAGAAGATAATATCAGAAGCAGATATATTTCCTATATCTATCGTATATGTGAGCTAAGAGCATATTTTATGAATTGTGATCTAATATAAAGATCAGATAATATCAGAAGCAGATATATTTCCTATATCTATCGTATATGTGAGCTAAGAGCATATTTTATGAATTGTGATCTAATATACAGATCAGATAATATCAGAAGATAATATCAGAAGCAGATATATTTCCTATATCTATCGTATATGTGAGCTAAGAGCATATTTTATGAATTGTGATCTAATATACAGATCAGATAATATCAGAAGCAGATATATTTCCTATATCTATCGTATATGTGAGCTAAGAGCATATTTTATGAATTGTGATCTAATATACAGATCAGATAATATCAGAAGATAATATCAGAAGCAGATATATTTCCTATATCTATCGTATATGTGAGCTAAGAGCATATTTTATGAATTGTGATCTAATATACAGATCAGATAACATCAGAAGCAGATATATTTCCTATATCTATCGTATATGTGAGCTAAGAGCATATTTTATGAATTGTGATCTAATATACAGATCAGATAATATCAGAAGATAATATCAGAAGCAGATATATTTCCTATATCTATCAGATAATATCTAATAGCAGATATATTTCCTATATCTATCGTATATGTGAGCTAAGAGCATATTTTATGAATTGTGATCTAATATACAGATCAGATAATATCAGAAGCAGATATATTTCCTATATCTATCGTATATGTGAGCTAAGAGCATATTTTATGAATTGTGATCTAATATACAGATCAGATAATATCAGAAGATAATATCAGAAGCAGATATATTTCCTATATCTATCGTATATGTGAGCTAAGAGCATATTTTATGAATTGTGATCTAATATACTTATGCTGTTAGGAATGTTCTGTTAATCAAACTGTCACTTTTCAAAACTTTGTGATTTCTTCCCAAACCGCTGTATATTGCGTCAAAATGTGACGTTGTTCTAAAACATTTACGTGCTGTCACATGATGCTACAAACTTTATGTAATAAAGCATTCGGATTTTTATGTGCAATAGTTAACTTATGCTACAAATTAACCCTTTCTAGGGCCGTGGGAAGTATGCTTCCCACCAAATTTATCAATCTTTGTATGAAATTATGAATGTTGGCATAAGTTCTGACACATTTTTTTAGTAAGTCAGAAACTTAGATGCTTCAGTTCTTTATCTCAGACAAAATGATGTGCCTTGATTTGTTACTTAATTATTAATTAATCAAATTAATTAATTAATCAAATTCAATTTATCTAATAAGCTAAATGAAGCCCTTTTCTAATTCTAATTTCAAGCCTAAAAATATTTTAGCATAATATAAAGGGTTAATGAACGAACAAGATGCCTCAAAACTGCTTTTCAGTAAATAATCTTAATATAATCAGAAAAGATAAATGTAAATAATGCTGGATTAAATTTATTAAAAAGAATTTTAAATATTTTCTTTACTATTTTAAAAGTTTTAATTAATATTTTAAAGAAAAATTATCCTTCTGTGTTCGTCATGATCACAAAGGAAGCAATCATTCCCAGTCTTGTTTATTTAATGCATGTTAACTGTGCCCGACTTATTTTATCGATGTATCTTCTTTTGAAAAGCAGCAAAAATAATTTCTGGATTGCTTTTATGAATCCATTTCAAATTCTTCCAGTGCGATTGCATTCGCATCAATTCGCTTGAAAGTAAATTTACCCGAATCTATTTCAATTTCTTCTCTCCCTCGTTTCTGAGATCCGAGCATTTGGGATTTATAGATATTCCATAAAAGTATATCTCGCAGGACAATACCTCGATATCGAAAACATCTGTTATCCAAGTATTTGATGTTAAGTGAATACGATAAATTATTTTTGGAGCTCTAAACAAAAGAAAAATGTTTTTTATCTGAAATTTTATAGCAGTGAAATGCATTGAAATAAACAGAAATTAATTAATAGAAATATGCTTCGTTAAATATTTCAAAATATATGTTCCTTATTAAAAGTTTCTTTTTCTCAAAGTAGTTGGATAGAATATATTGAAAAAATATTGGGGAAATTAAAAGAGAGAAAAAGTTGAACTAAGATACGTTTACTGTCTTACAGCTTTGAAGAAAACAAGGTGCTAAATATCAATTCCAGCATAATATCGATTCAATTTAAATATTAATTCAATCATTAATAATTTTATTCGATTAAATAATCTATAGATTCTATATAAAGAAAGTTAGTTAATTGTGGAAATAATTTTAAATAAATGAAACATATTTACTTCAGATTCGCTACTTAGTAAAAAGAAAATTAAAAAGTCTTGTTTCGAAATTGGAAATCGTATAAATAATTAGATTGATACTGAACGTTGAATTAATTTTTTAAACTCTTTATTTTTTACTCTTTATACTCTTTATTTCTTTATACTCATAACTTTTTTTAAACTGAAGCGGTTTTTTTAAAGTTTTTTTCCCTCGTAACTCATTTGTCCTTTGACAATGATTAATTTGATATGGGTTAGATACATTAATGGTTCATTTAGAAGCTATTAGTAGGTTTAATTAATCTACGCATTAATGATTATGATGAATGACTGAAGCAAGAAGAAGTTGTTACTTTTTTTTAAATAAATAAACATTAAAAAATAGTTTTGTCAGTTGATTCATACTTGAAATTCTTATAAAAATATAATGCTAAAATCATTTTTCATGACAATTTTATATTTAAAACACATTTGTACGTTACTCCCGCAAGAAAAGAAATTTAGTATAAGTTAAATTAAAATAAATCCAGATTATATCACTCTTGTGTGAAAGAAAATGGATGTCACAGTTCTGAAAATAATAATAATAATAAAGCAATTCTAAAACATTGAATTTTTGAAGGAAAATAATTGCTATTATTCTACAGAATCTCAGAAAAATGGATTCTTTTAATTTAGAATCTTATTAATAACCTATAAACATTCAACAGTTTACTGTTTGCAAAATATGCTCATTTCCTTTTTTCGGAAAAAAATGTTTTTTTTTAATTTTAAGTGATTTTTAATTTATAATATCATAAATATTCTATAATGAGAATCTAATATGAATGATCTATATATGAATATCTAAATATCAAAAATATTCTATGAATATTTATCATTTTCTGAATGAGAAATCAGATTATTGCCACCTGTTGGGAAAAATGTTCTTAAATTTTTGAGTTTTTTTTTCAAAATAGCAATGAATTTAATTTTTTTTGGTAACAATAACGTTTTTTCGTAAAAAATGACAAAATCTAAAATTACTTTTGTTTCGCCATTTTGTTATTATTACTTTAATCATATCGCTATAAATACCATTGGTCTATCATCTAAGGAATTGTAATATTCGATTTATTTTCATTCTATTCCTGTATAATATCTTCAAAAAAATATTTTATGACTCACTTAATAAATAATTAAATTTATTTTAAAGTATTCTTCCGGAAAAGAAATAATCCACACTAAATTATTCATCTCTGAAATTGGTTAAATAGGGGTATCTTTTATGTGTTGCGAATAATCTGACAAAGTTGAAAAAGTAAATTATAAATATTTTGATTAAAGAAGGAGAATTAAATCAAGCAGTTTATAAAGAATATGAATGATATTTTGCAATTCAAAACTAATTATAATAATGCGGTAAGACATTTTTCGCAAAAAACTGACTTTTTATTTTAAAAAAAATGTGGATGAGTCTTTTATGGAGATAAACAAAGATGGTAAATTTTTTTTTTATCATTTTGTCTGAATTTTACATTGTTATAATGTAAATATTCCATCCAAGCTGCTTCTACAATCTGAGCTACCCTTGGAACGTAATGATTAAATTTCTTATTTATTCTCTTGATCACTCAATGGTAGAATGTCTCATTTTTGTGAGGGTCTCTCTAAGTAGGTTAATTACTAACCTTCCAGTGAGTAAATCACCCCTTGAAGCATCTCCTCCCCTTTATTCTTGCAAACATATTTTGTGTCAGTATCTTCTAACTCATCTAATAGAAATAGCTAGGGAATATGAGAAAAATGCCCTTTAACTATATATAATTTATCAAGTGTTAAATAGTATAATTGACACCTTACCAGGAAAAAAGCGAATTTGTGTTAAGAAAAAAAAGTTAGAATTTTTTTATAGTTTGAATTTTATAAAATAGCAATCCCGGTCCATCCCATACTGATGAAGTAGAAAAAAGTATGATCAGAAACGAACTAATATAATGAGAATAATTGCTTGATTTATCATGTCATTCTCATTTAGTCTGTTGAAAAACAAATGCATGAAACATTGCTAAAAATCATTTCACTGAGCATTACAAATCTCAACACCTTATCACTTACAACTAAGCTCATAATCACATTACGGCATGGTAAAAAAATGGCTCAAGTAGTTTGAATGTTTTAATTATTGAACAAATTACTGAGTTACATTTATAAATTGCGGAACAGAATTAGTATAATTCTTGATAAATAAATTCTATTTGTATATATATATCAACAAATACAGCATGAATTAAAGAAATTAAAAGATTCAGAAGCAGTAAACTTTGAACTTCTTTATTAAATGAGAAACAATTCTTAAAGGGAATGATGCAGACGAATTAACCGACAAAAATAATCCTACCTGTTTCTTAATTACTTATAATTTTATAGATATGACACATGTATGATGAATAATTTAATTATTTATGACATAATATATTGGCCATATACTGCCACAAGAAATTATGAAATGTCCAAAAGGGAATCACTAAAATTCGCTTATAAATTTTATGGATATGTGAAACACTCGGAAGATATTCATTATTGAAATTATGTATAGATAGAACATAATGCACGGTTTTAAATATTTGCAAGCGCAAAGAAAGATCACTGGAGAAAATTATTTAGCACTGGATCAAGGAAAATAAAAGGCTGCTATCGTGGAAAATCGATAACTGACAAATGTCAATTTTCTGATGTGAATATCAGCATTCACATAATAGTTAATTGATATTCATAGAAAGATAGTATCGACATTCGCCAGAGAATGTTAACATTCACTACTTCGGTTTCACTGTCATAGATATGCCAGATAAAGAATACAATACAGGTTTAGTGGGTAAAAAAACTTACAGCAGCGCAATAATGCATTTGTTTCAATAATATGAGAAGATTATATATCTTCAAACGTCAGATCTTTGAAGTTACTATCTTTAAGTACTCGACGGAACTATTGTTGAAACTATATCCTACTTGCCATTCTATTGTCATTCTGCTGACAGTTATAATGTTGCCAGTGATTAAATTTTATTGTTGTACTGTTGTGAAGTTCCATTACATTAAGCCTGAATTTTACGTTTTTTAATACTTTATTTTCTTTTACTTAATTTATTGATAAAAACCCTCGGCAGCAACTATCTTTTATGTTTGAGACACCCTGTTTTACTGAAAAAAAATATTCATTTTCTTATATTTTATATAACTATAAAGATTATAAATCATCTTTTGTTCTCAAGATGTTCTTTTTGTTTCAGTTGTATTCCAAATTTTTCGTAATAAAACACTTTTCAAATGCTTATATGTTATAATATGATAGAATATATCAAATCAACATTCAAAAAATATTTTTATTTCCAAAATTTCATTTCTTTACATTCCAGGACACATGTGAAATGCACTTTATTTTAACCTTTTCTAGGGCCGTGGGAAGTATGCTTTTCACCAAATTTATCAATCTTTGTATGTAATTATGTAGATTGGCATAAGTTTTGACAAATTTTTTTAGTAAGTCAGAAACTTGGATGCTTCAGTTCTTTATCTCAGACAAAATGATGTGCCTTGATTTGTTACTTAATTATTAATCAATTTAAATTTATCTAATAAGCTAAATGAATCCCTTTTCTTATTCTAATTTCAAGCCTAAAAATATTTTAACATAATATGACTAGAAAAAAAATGGCCCTTTAAAGGGTTAAACATTCCGTTCTCTTTCTCTGCACTTCCACATTAGCAATGCCTCACAAGTACAAAACTCCGAATCTTACTAATGAAGATTTATGAAATGAAGAGTTCGCAAATACCAGACTGTAACAGGCAGTGTTATTTAATATCCCGGGTTCTAAATATTGCCAGGAATGACTAATCGCAAGGCCACGCCTAGAGTCGTTCCGTGTTCCCTGAGGAGAGCGGCTATTTACTCTGATTTGCGACCGAATCAATAGGTGTGTGCTGCGCGAAGCTCTTGAAGTGAAGCCACGTGTAAGATGTAAGGTGAACAGCCGATCACATAAATAGATCACCAAATAAATAAGATAGGGAAGTCCCAAGACTGCTGGATCTTTGATGATCTTGAAGATGGTTTTCTCATCAATGAATGGAGTATTAAAATTTTATTTGAATATTGTATTATGCTGCTTTTCAATTTAAGATTACTTTATATATTTTATTTCAAGCCTGTGTCACATTTCATTTAAAGAAAAGGCATTTTCATGAATCAAAAATAAAGATTTATAATAAGCAAAGATAAAGATGAGAAGTAATAATTAGAATAGAATATGTTTTAGAAATGGTTAAGAAGATATTATTGATATATAAGTTGTCATACTGTTACCATGGCAATATATTCAAGAAAACCATACTGTAGGGCACCGCTAGCTCCAGTACACAAAAATTGATATATCAAAATTAATGTTTCAAAATCTTGTAATTGTGAGAATTATTTATTTTTTTCTTCTCCTCATAAAAACAAATAGGAATAAACTCAATGAAATTCCTATAAGTCAAATTTCCTTCGTATTTGTTTCTAGCTGCTATAGCTAGGATTTCGTATAGTAGAGGGATCATTTTAAGACCACCAAGTCGATTTACAAAGTTTGCATAAAAGTTGGTCTAAACTTATGACATTAAACTCTTGGTAGCAGCATAGTAACTTGTATCGTTTCCACTGTCTCTGTGACAGATTTCACGAAAAATTATACCTTTATTCCAATCGTAATTGCAAAAGTGATAAAGCACGAATTGAACAGTTACTGATGCACAACATTATTTCACATGACACATTGATTCAAGAATGTTGTGTTCCCAGTGAATTTGTATACAAACTTACTTTGCGATCTCTTTCGTATTATAGATTAGTTTCGAAACTTTGATTCTTCTCTATATTCAGCATATTTACCATAAAATTGGTTCTCAGAAAATTTCTTTAGCTGTGTGTTCAAAAAGGGTATCAGCTTTGTTATCTAACCATTGTTCAAATTTGTATGGGCAATAAAAAATAATTTTCATGTAATTTCAAAACAGGAATATAACACCAATGTGAAAGTTAACATCTGTGATAACCAACAAAATTATAGGGGATCTGTAAAAGGTAAACTATAGGCAGGGATTCGATATAAGAAGTTTCGTTGTGATAGGACAGTCTAATGTCTAAAACGTCTTTGGTTGTTTATGTCTAAAAATTAGCTCTTTAATCAAAAATTAGATTTTCAAATTACTCTTCACTACCTCTTTAATTAAAAACATTAATTCGAAAATCCCATTAAATTGGAAGCGACGAGAAAATTGGTAAACATGTACATAATTTTCGAAACCTAAATTTAAAAAAAATTCAGCTCTTAATTCTCCCATGATTATATAGAACAAACAAAATTTGCAATGACTGGAATAAACTTCTTAAGAACTTACAACAACGAATTTCTGAAAAATTATTTCAATTCTGAAGGGTTTGTGAGAGCAGGTTTTATAAATTTTTAATAATCTTATTCATTTCTGAAAGTATGCCTTTAGGGTTATTTTAAACTTCTAGTCGAAATGTTTAGTCCTTTTCCTATACTTTCTTGTTTCTCTATGAATTAATAAATGGCGTGCCTATACAGGAAATGGTTGTACAGTGAGAATGTTCTTGTTGTAGCTAGTGGGTGTTATTTATAATTCGTTAAGGTATTTTGTTTAAATAGTTTAGTCTTAGAACAGTCGGCTGTTGTTTCGTTTGATTTTGTATTTTCTGCAGTTTTGTGTAAGGCTTGTCTTTTTTCTGTGTATTATTGTACAAATATTCTGTTGAGAATTACTTCTGAAGAGGCTTGTTTTTATAACAGGAACTCAATAACGAATTTTGTGCATATACTAATTAATTTTTCCATGGCTTTCATAATCAAAGAGTTTTCTAGACTTAAAGGAGGCATTTAGAGGGATCGCTTCATTTACAGACCCCGCCCCTTAGTTCGAGAGGTGACCCTAAATAAAATTTCCAGTTTGGATTTCTTATAATTTTAACAATTGTCGTTTCTTTCTTGTGCTGCCTTTTATATTGATTATAAATGATTTGGAAGCAGCAGTATTTTGCTAATTCTAAAGACAATGATTTATTAATTAACTATACGGCTTTATTTCATTGTTTTTATCGTATAATTGAATTTTTAGTATAAATATTCACTCGTGTATTCGTTTTAAATTATTTGTAGAATTGAACTATTCCAACAAACAACCTAAATTGAACCAATCTTCATTTATGATTTATTTCTGGCCTGTATTTTCGTTCATGTGGCCATATATTGCGTTACTTTTAAAATTGGATTTTAGTCTGAGTAATCTAAAATGTTTTGAATTGTCATGGTAACGTAATAAAATAATTAATTAATATCACTTTGAAAAAATAATGAATGAATTATTTTCCAATCCGTATTTTATATACCCGAATTTGATAACTATGCATATTTTAACTCATAAGAAAAGAAAAATGGTTAATTTTTCTTATATTATTATTCTGGTTAATGTTTCTGGCCTTTGTATTTTCGTTCATGTGGCCATATATTGCGTTACTTTTAAAATTGGATTATAGTCTGAGTAATCTAAAATGTTTTGAATTGTGATGGTAACGTGATCAAATAATTAATGGATATCATTTGAAAAAATAATGTATGAATTATTTTCTAATCCGTATTTTATATACCCAAATTTGATTTTTCACTGGAAATTTAAAAAAAAAGTTTTATGTTTATTTTTAATATTGTATATAATCAGCGTTGTCTTTGAGTTATTGAGGAATCGGAGATGTTACATTATATTCTTCTATAATGGATTTTTCGTTATTTAATTGATAACATGAATTGTTGGTAAGTTTTTTAATCCCCACTAAATTCCAGATTTAAAAAAAAAATATGAATCATTCTGTCTTCGATCTCAGCATTCATAGATAAAATTTTTCTGAAATTGTTTGTATAGTTGGAACAATATATTAAGATAAAGTGAGCATGAAATTATCTATTTTATAAACATGATGTTAGTAATGTATGCTGATACAATTTAGAGAATTTTATAGAAATGTAGTATAATAAAATACTATTACAATTTTGAAATCCTGTGTTTCTACAAGGAACTGTCGAAGGTAATGTTATAGTTGACTTTTGATATAATATTCCAGTTATACTTTAAAGATTTTCAGAAAGTGGATAATCCAATAAACACGAAATACTTCTCTATACTACTTGTTTATATGGAATATCCTTTAACTATTTAACTACTATGTAGCACGATATAATATAATCCATTAGGCGAAACGGATGTGGGCAGTTTAACAATGCTCCAAGAATTGGTAAATAGCATTTATTAAATCGAAGGAGAATTATAACGTGTCACTTTGTAAAGCTTATGATATTCAATCGCTCAGGTATGAGTTAATGCTTTGCAAATCCTTTATCTATCTATAATAAATATAATGAAAGGTGTAAGTAATTGTGAAAACGATATAGATTTGCTGAACATTTATTAAATTATATACAAACATATACTTCACAAATGATTTTTTTTAATGTTTGAAATGGATGATATATTTTGATAAATGAGCTTAAAGAATATAGGAACGAAAATAAAATGCAAATTTTAAATTTACTGACATATTTGACAGAGTATAAACGAGATTGTCAGGGCCACTCACTATGGTTTTATTTGGTATATGCTAAGGTAAACATTTTGTTTTCTAGTACAATGGTAATTTAAGAATGTAAATATTTTTTAACACTAGACATCCGGGATTTCGGTTACCCTAAAACGTCCGTCGGTGCCGTTTCGACATGGCGTAGAACAGTTTCTACTAAAATTAAAATCGAACATTTTATTTCATTTTGTTATTTCCATATATCTATCGCAAACATCCATTCCTTAGACTATTGTTCTGAAACTTTATCTGAAGTGTCTTTCTCACTGTTGAAATTTTTCATTTGCCAAATATTTATAGAAATTGAGACACAATCAAGTTGAAGAAAATATACATAAATAAAAAAAGCGTGCAATCGGTGTGCATGGATATGAGAATTTGAAACCATGCTTGGATCAGTCACTAGCATAACATTCAATATAAAGATTTGTGCAATGCAGATATAAAGAAGATGAATATCAATACGAAAAGAAAGTCTGAAATTATAAAAGTAATTTTGAAGAAACTTAATTAAAAGTAATTTTTAAACTTTTTGATAAATGTAAGGAGCAGCAGAAATACTATAAACTATTAAGTTCGATTTCTTCATTTTGTATTTGACTAGATTGAATGAATTAGCTATTGCTTTCTGTGATGAACGTTTCATATATCACTAGATTTAGAGGAAAAAATACCAAGAAAAAAGCCTTATTATAATATACGTAGAGTGGAATAAAATGAATAGCATAAATATGTTAAAGCCTTATTTAGTAAGAAACGAAAAATCTAACATTTGTTTTCCATTATTTGCAAAAAAGCTTTAAAAATATCTACATTGATCATTTGCAATCTCACTGTTTTGCACAAGGTATGAAGTAAAAGCATTAATATTTACAAGAATTTCACACTAATTTGGTAAAATTCATTGAGTTTGTAAAAAAAAAAAAAATGGTGATAGATTTTTAATAATACCAATTTCATCTCTTGAAATCTAAATTGGTAAATATTTATCCCGATGTTACTGAAGAAAAATGTAAAAATGTCGATTCATTTTTACTTGATTAAAAATGAAATAAAAATAATGAAAACTACTTTCTAAATTAACATTTGGTACCCAAGAAGTATGCACGTGTCGTATTTAACGACTATATGTCTATTCGTATACCGGAAGAATGTTTTTAATGATTTTTTTTAATATGCAGCTTATAGATAATATCGTCTATAATGATGGTCATATTAAAAAATTTATTTCGCAAAAAGAAATAAAATTTGCAGTTGATGAACTATTTAAAATTAAAGCCGTTTTTACTATAACAAAAATGAATGGATCATATTTTTAATTATGGAAATCATCAATTCCTATTATCTTAGAATTTAGTTAAAAATAATTTGATGCGCATGTTCATATTCTTAATATTAATGAATGGGTCGAAATAAGCCTCCGTTTTTATGGAAGGGGATTTAAATTAGATATTTATTTTTGTTTTCATGTTTAATACGGAAAGTACAGTGGATCCAACTTAATGTGATCCTAGTTAGTCTTATCATTCGCTTTATAATCAAACTTCTCTAATCCCGAATTGATGTATTTGAATGTATACAAAAACATTCGTTTAGTGTAATCATGACATCGTTTAATATTATCAGATTTAAAGTAGGGAATGGATTGATTCTTCATTTTCAGTCAACATTTACGATTGACATTCATGGAATTATTTGCTTCATTTGTAAGGAAACACAATTATTCATTTTTCTTATGGGATGGATCTTGCATTATATTGTCTTGACAAGAGCAGTATGGATTAGTTTAAATGACTTATTAGTCACTCTGAAAGTTCTGGCTTAAAAACTACTCGATAGCCATAAACGATTAATATATTCAAAGGAATTCTGAAATAGAAATAGATAAAGAACTGATTTGAGAGTCAAAGACTGAAATTCTGAACATGTAGGGAAAATTACATGAAAATGAGTCAACGTAACCCTGCGGTGTAATTGAAAAATTTATTTCTTCATAAAATTTTAAATCTTCATGAAATTGTTTTGAGAAAATCCTAGCGGTAAATGCTGATGGATCCAACGGAGACGAATTTAGTGAAGAAAATCCTTTAAGGAGCACCAAAGTGAGGATCCTTTAAGGAGCACCAAGTATTTGCTAATTTGAAACTCGACGTACAACTTTTGACAAAATAACAACATCAAAAAGAGTACAAATAATATATAAAACAAGCCGTTAAGGAATAATTGTCCATAAGTACCTATTAACCCTTTAAAGGGCAATTTTTTTTAGTCATATTATGTTAAAATATTTTTGGGCTTGAAATTAGAATAAGAAAAGGGATTCATTTAGCTTATTAGATAAATTTAATTTAATTTGATTAATTAATTAATTTTGTTAATTAATAATTAAGTGACAAACCAAGACACATCATTTTGTCTGAGATAAAGAACTGAAACATCTAAATTTCTGTCTTTCTAAAAAAATTTGTCAGAACTTATGCCAACCTACATAATTTCATACAAAGATTGATAAATTTGGTGGGAATCGTACTTTCCACGGCCCTAGAAATGGTTAAAGAAATTTTTAATTGTTATTTTTGAAATAAGCCATGTAGATCAAAGAGAAAAAATATTTTTTTCCCTTTATGTGATAAAAATATAGTTGATTTTACCCAATTAAGTACTATTATCAATCCGTTTATGTTATGAATAGGATCAGTTTATGTTATAAATATTCTTAAAACCCTCCGTGATTAGATTATTATATTCTATTAAACATCAAAATAATATTTGAAATTTTGTAATTTTAATTACATATTTCAATGTCTATATTTCCATTTCAATTATGTATTTTATACTAACTTCTAAGAAAAAGAGTATAATAAATTAATATATAAAACTTTATGTTACGATTTATTTTCTGAAATTTGAACGATGATATTGAAAAAAAAAAGAATAACCACTCAAATTTTATCATAATCACAAATTCATAATTTTGAGTTTTTTAGAATTTAAACTTACAGTTCCGCTCTCATTTATTGTAAAGAACAATTTTTGAAATTTGATTGCTGTTAAGTATTGTTCAACATATTAACCAACATTTCAAACAACAACTTTACAAACATCTAAAATGTGTGAAAATAATACGACACAATTTTTATACAAAAATAATGTGAACTTTACATGAATGTTATTTAAAGTGCTTTATTTTATTCTAATAATAATCATTCACTTATATATTGTCTAGTAGAATTTTAGGAATAAATTGTCCAGTAAGCTCGAAATGAATTATGTTTAGGAATATAAGACGAATGCTGGAATAGTGCGATATTCATAGTAAGACCCATTAGCCAAAATGGATGTGTGTAATTTAACAGCACTCCGGATAAATAGGTAAACAGCATTCATTAAATCTAAAGAGAATTATCATGTACCACAGGAGCACCACCTCTGAAGCTTATGGTGTATAATCTGTCACCGTCTCACAAATTCTTAGCTACAAGATTACCATAAATACATTTTACTATCCCAAACCTCAAGATTACTCTCATTTTGGGATTTTTTTATCATATTTTTATATTAGAATGTTTTAAATAAAGTTTGGTAAAGATTTTCATGTTTATGTACAATTTTACACTACAGCAGCATTCCCTAAATCGAAGAATAATTATAATAGGCTACTTCAGCGCCACCTCTGAATCTTGTGATACAAAATCTGCAACATTCAATTACATTTCACGAACAATTAGCATAGAATCATCATAAAATGTAATAATTCGGATGGAATAAAAATTTCGACATTTCTCATTTTGATTTTCTCTCAAGGGTGGATTTCGGTATTTTAGCGGTCTTTGGCAGTGCATATAATTAGGCATTTTTTTAATAAAATAATCAATTATATATTTCAATATATTTAATGATTAAAATGTATTAAAATGAGTTTAATACGTTTTTTTAAATTAACTTTTTTATTTATTTAACATTGTAAATGTGTATTTGTTTTCATTTATCCGGTCCCTGTTTAAATAAAATATTATTGATGATTCAGTTTAAAAAATATTTTAATAACATGAACATAATAAAGCATATAGGAACCTGTTCACTTATATTTTATAAAGAATTAATATTATCCTATTATTTTAACATATATAGAAATTGCAATTTTCACAAAATTTACATAAAGTGTATTACCACGTGGATGGCGCAGTATGGCCAAAAATGGCCCTTGTGCCAAAAAAACTCAAATCAACCAACCAACCAACCTACATAAAGTGGAATTAGTCTATTTAAATTTCAAAAAGCTAACATTATCTGTCAATAAAGAGAGAAACGCACCAAAACTAATCACAATATTTTAGAAAGAATATATCTAGAAAAATATACATATAAATATAGCAAAGAAAGCAATATCTTCCTAGGGCATAGAAAAGCAAAATAATATGTTTTATGAATATATAAGAATATGTTTCTATCAAATGCTCAGATATTAAATTTCTGCCTTGCCATTTTTCTTCATGTAGTTGCCATTATTCTAGGGAAAGAAAATTTAATATAAGCGCAGTTTTAAAATACATTTAAATGCGTTCGCATATGAAACAATTTGCAATTCAAAGCCTTGTTATTCTTCATGGAATAATGTTTGAAAACGCTGTCCCGGTTTTTTTAACCATGCATAAAGCCTTTCATTCAGTGAAGGTACAATCCAAAAACAACAAAACAAACAATCGAAAACAATCCAAAAACCAAGTAAAAAAAAACAAAAAACTATCAAACAGCAGGTGTAGATAGTAAAGCGAGTTGGAAATTCTGCGGTGGAACGTATACGCTATCATCCACATCCCACGAAACACAAAAATGCAGAAGAAAGAAAACAGCAGTAAAAGAATTTTCAAATCGAGAGAAAACATTGGGAAAGGAAAGATTTCTGATGAAGGAGAAGAGAAATTCTGTTTTCTTTTGTTTATAATTTTCAAGGAGATGATTGCAGCCATATTGGAAAGTTCTTTTAGCCATTATATTTTTTAATGTTTTATTGTTTTAGTTCAAAAATGACTGAAACACGTTTTCAGGAATTAAGCAACACAAATGGATAATTAAAAAAAAAGTATTATTTTCTCTTGAATATTTTTTAAAAAGTGTTATTTTCTCTAGAATATCTCAAAACAAAAACATTATTTGTTCTTAAATATTTCAAAGAAAAAAAGTATTATTTTCTCTTAAATATTTCTAAAAAAGTGTTATTTTCTCTTAAATATTTTTTAAAAAGTGTTATTTTCTCTTAAATATTTTTTAAAAAGTGCTATTTTTTCTTAAATATTTTTTAAAAAGTTATTTTCTCTTAAATATTTTTTTTAAAGTATTATTTTCTCTCAAATATTTCAAAACAAAAGCATTATTTTCTCTTAAATATTTCAAAGAAAAAAGTATTATTTTCTTTTAAGTATTTTTTTAAAGTTTATTTTCTCGAAATATTTCAAAGGAAAAAGTATTATTTTTTTTAAATATTTTTAAAAAAGTATTATTTTCTTTTGAATATTTCAAAAAGAGTATTATTTTCTCTTGCATATTTCAAAAAGTGAATTATTTTCTCTTGAATATTTCAAAAAGTGTACTATTTTCTCTTAAATATCTTTTTAAAAGCATTATTTTCTCTTAAATATTTTTAAAAAGGATTATTTTCTCTTAGATGTTTTTTAAAAAATATTTTCTCTTAAATACTTTAAAAAAGCACTATTTTCTTTAAAATATTTCAAAAATGTATTATTTTCTCTTAAATATTTCAAGGCACAACGTTCTATTGCTCACATTTGTCGAACATAATTAATAAGGAACAGAAATATATTAATTTTTTTATTTGTATCAATCTTTCCAAAGCTTTGTTTGGTAAAAAAAATGTCAATTTTGTATTTTGATATGCGCAACACATTTCTGTTTTGACGAAATAACTTCACTTTTTACAATTTATTGGGTAGAATTTTCTATGCTCTATGACATGTTATATAAGTGGCATTTCATAGCACTTTTAAACGTATTACCTGCGTATTTTTAAAAGGCGTAATAGGAAAAAAAATATATAATATTAGATTGATAATGAGGAGAAAATTATTTTACACTTAAAAAAATATCGTCATTGTTATATCAATATGTGAAATTTACTAAAATATTTTATTAATGCTAAACATTTGCATAGGTCATCTTTGTTCCTAAATTGTAGTATCTGCTATGCGCTTGTAGTATGTTGTCGCAAAATGCCTTACGCCGGTAGTGGTTAAATGTGTGATTAATTATTAGGTATAAAAAAGTGACGAAAATAGAATGGTTCGTATTGTAACCATTTGACTGCAGATATATATAGCAAAACTTAATTAAATAAATTAAAATTACTATGAAATGTTTTAAGTAACCCTTTATTTTAAATGTTAAATAAGGAAAGATAGAATAATTGCAGATTAAAATCAATTTTTCTTTTCAGTTATGCCATTAATTTAAAAGTTATATAAAGTATGTATAAACAGTTATACCGCTTAAAATTCAATCAATAATATATTAACTATAATGAATGTAAAAAGCTGCTTTCACGTTTCTTTCTTTTTTAAAAATATATTTTTTAGCCTTTCTGGCTGAACTAGAAGAACAGTCACGGCTAGAAACCTGTTTAAAATTAAGAAACGCCTATATTTGGGCTTCGAGGATATAAAATATGCTGCCATAGGACAATCTTTAATTAATGTGAAATTGCATTTAATAGAGTGGAGTTCGCTTAGAAATTACCTTTTCTCATACTGGAAAAGTAAAAAAAAAAAAAAAAATGCAATTAGCCATAAAATAGCACTCAATAACTTCAAAATGAGACATTAATGCATTTTATTCTTGAATCTTTTTGTTTTCATCACAGATTCCATATGGAAAAATAGGAATTTATTTTTGAACTAAATACTTTGGGCGACTAGCTAGTTTGTCGAGATTATCGGAATTGGAAAATTTAAATTAATTGTACTTAATTGTTCTCCCTAGAAAATATATTCAAGTTTCACATTTTAACCATATAATTTGTACTAATATAAAAGTGATATGCTTAGCTAGTTTTTAAGCATCGTTCTACTTCTATCTGACTAATCACCTAAAATTTGATAATTAATCTTAAACGGAAAACTTTTCAACTTGAACTCACCTAATATCATGCTTGCTTAATCTAAATATGTAAATAAAAATAATTCAATATAATAGAATGCTTCAGTACAGAAGTTGATTTATAATTTTAAAAATATATAACTTTTTTTCTTATTAAAAAAAATCTGGTGCCCGTTTAATCTGATTTTGATTAAGTATTTCGAGAGTCAGTTTGCCATCTTGAGGTCATCAACATATAATTGGACTTCCTGTCTCAAAATAGCCCAATGATATCAGGATAACCATAAAATAAACTCATAAATAATCTTGCAATTTAGAGCACATTTAAAGCTTAAACCAGAAACAAAACCTTCCGACTGCACACCGTTTTCAATAAATAGCTGAAAAGAAAATACCTTTTTTGAGGCGCAAATATTGCGAAAAATAACCATTTTTTATCTTCTAAGACCGTTTAATTTCGTTGAACGAATCAACATTTTAAATATATTTTCTTGCATATTTAAAAAAAAAAATCAAACATTAGTCCTTTTGACATTGATGGAAGAAGTAATCTGAAATACGTCTTTTTTTGTGTAAATATACGATGAAACTTCACGTTCAGGAAACAACGTCAAAACAAAAAGAATATTTAAGCTAGAAACAAATATATCCGCATAAACAATATTCTGAATAATATATTTTCTTTCTGAATTACATTTCAAATTGCCAGAAAATGATACAAAGATACCACTAGTCATCATTTTATTTTACAGTGAGTTATATTTGAACACATATTGCACTTTAAGTCATTTTAAAAATGCTAGTAAATTGCCAAGAAAAGGTAAATCTTGGACAGTGCTTGTTCTATCACTATATAGATAAAAAATGTTTGCCATAAATGTCACAGAGATTCACACATAAATATCATTTTAAATGTCCTACAAAATACGAGACTATATCTTTTTGAATCATCCATTTGCTTTCATTTAGTGTACTTTGTTTCTTCGTATTTTTCTTTGGTACAAGATGTTTATAAATGTTGTATTTTAGCTTAATTCTCTTTTAATGATATGTGATTTTGTTCATACATTCATACGAATAGAATAAGTTCGAATCAAACGAACAATAATAATATTTTAGTAAACAAATAATGAAGTCTACTGCCACATATCATAAGTGACATTTTTTATTAATTAGTCAAAATTCACTGAATTATATCATACAGAAATAGCATCCTGAGCTTTAATTTAAAAAAAAATACCGAATATGACATTTCTAAAATTTGAAGAAGTTAAAAAAACCAATCTAATATTTTTAAACTTATGTTCTCAAAATCCAAAACTTTATTTATGCAGAGAAATGGATACTATTTTAATTATTAATTTACTTATAGCTTTGAATTAATAATGGAATCAAAGGGATTTTATAGAAGCGTCGGAGGAAAATAGGTTTTTCAAAATCAAGGAATTTGCTGTTCAAGGTTTTAAATCTTTTATTTGATGTATAATCGAGTAATAAAATATATTAAATCAAGACATCATACGCATAAATATTTAATGTACATGAACATCCTAGATACATTAGCAAAATACAGTAAAACCTATTCTAACGGAATTAATCCAAAACGCTTTTGAAATGGCAAATACAGGAAACATGTATTAGGCTGCAAGGGAATAACCGTTATTTTAGGTTGCAAAAAATTTTTTACAGTGTGTAAATGCCTGCTTTCAATGAAATTATGAAGGGAATGTGCTGTAATAGAAAACGTTTGGGAGAGACGTCATCTCCCAAACGCTTTAATTTTAAATAATAATTTATTACTACGCTGTAAAAAATAATCAGCATATTGATATATTAAAAAGATCTATTCATTTGCTAAAAATAATAAAATTAAATAAAAATAATCTATTCATAAAATAATCTATTCATGCTGTAAATTTAAAATAATCTATTAATATGCTGTAAAAGATAATCAGCATATTGATATATTAAAAAAATCTATTCATATGCTAAAAATAATAAAAATTATCTATTCATGCTGTAAATTTAAAATAATCTATTAACATGCTGTAAAAGATAACCAGCATATTGATATATTAAAAAAATCTATTCATATGCTAAAAATAATAAAAATAATCTATTCATAAAATAATCTATTCATTCTGTAAATTTAAAATAATATATTAATATGCTGTAAAAGATAATCAGCATATTGATATATTAAAAAAAATCTATTCATATGCTAAAAATAATAAAAATAATCTATTCATAAAATAATCTATTCATTCTGTAAATTTAAAATAATCTATTAACATGCTGTAAAAGATAACCAGCATATTGATATATTAAAAAAATCTATTCATATGCTAAAAATAATAAAAATAATCTATTCATAAAATAATCTATTCATTCTGTAAATTTAAAATAATCTATTAACATGCTGTAAAAGATAATCAGCATATTGATATATTAAAAAAAATCTATTCATATGCTAAAAATAATAAAGTTAAATAAACATAATCTATTCATGCTGTAAATTTAAAATAATCTATTCATATGCTGTAAACTATTATTAAATAAACAGAGTATTCTCTAAAAACTTTTTATCCTGGCTGAAATTGAAAACTGCGACAGTTACTGCCACAAACATAGTATAATAAAGTGACGCTCCACTCTATACGGCGATTTCAATTACTGGGCTGCCTGAGAGCAACTAACGAGTTAACATCCCTATTTCGAAAACGGTATAAGATATGGGAACGAAGTCAGTTACAAAATGGAACATTTTCGATTTTATATTAACCCTTATGTTCATTTTGTATGTATGGTATACTATACAAAATGAGGTATACTATACACAATGTATAGCTACCTATATACATTTTTTTTTGTTTTTGCTTTTCTTCAAAAAATCTATCTTGCCACGATAAGGGTTGAAAGACCCCTTTACTACAATATTGCTATGAAAAGAATGTGTAAAAAGCGCATTTTTTTGTTGCATTTCCAGCACTCTTATGCCATAAAAGCGTTAGAAATAAAATATAACACATAGTTATCGGCAAACATTTTTATTTACGGCCTGCACTAAAAATTACGCCATCGAATCGGCACTTTTTTCCTTCAAAAGATAATCTTTCCTCCTGCTGACACGAATTGTTATTACACAGGCTTAAAAAATTCCATTCAAGCAGATGATAGTTTGCATGTTTTGTTCTTAGCATTACTGCTCTCAAGGTATTTTCTTAATGGAAATTGGGCCGCGGTGGTAAGGTCTCGGCTTGTGAGTCGTAAGGTTTCAGGTTCGAGACCCGATTTTACCGAAGAACCGTCGTGTATGGGGGTCTGTTGCACGTTAAATCCGTCATGCCAAAGCGTGGAGAGGGGGTGCCAGCTCAGGTGTCGTCCTCGTCATCTGACCGTGGTTCAAAATTACGAGGTCTGTCCCAAAATAGCCCTAGTGTTGCTTTACAACGGGACGTTAATATAACTAAACTAAACTTAATGGAATTTTTTTTACAATTTTGGAAATGGTTTTATTCCAATACGTTGCACTATTTTCGAGATTGGAAATCTAACTCATTTGTTTTGCACCAGGTGGCGCTTTAACGTGTTTAAAAATTTTCATTCAATCAAAGTTGCACGTTTTGTTCAAAGCTTTGTAGCTGTCAAGGACTTTTTCACAGTTTTGAAAATGGCCTTTTTCCAGCATGTTTCTCTTTTTTCGAGATTTTTTTGGCTCCAGGTGGTACTGTAACAGATATCCCCATGTAACGTCTGGTCATTTTACTATATCTAGACACCAAGTTCGTGTCAATAGTTGGCACCATTTTCAAGTTAATGTCGGGTAGAAGAATTTTACTGGACACACTGAGACCCGACTGTAATCCCTAAAATATATTTTTAGATTTTTATGCGCTGTAATTAGACAGATGATAGTAATGTATGTTCTGACTTTTCGGAAAACGTCGTACTCCGAAACAGTTTACTCCTCTCTTGGTTTGATGTACTGGAGTTGTATTCCAACATGTAAAAACATTATATAAGGTTGAAAAGGAAAAAAAGTATTTTTTATATTCTAAGTTGCCTTATATTATTTACAATTTTGATAACATCATCGTTTTAAATAATATATAATCAAACAAACTAAGAGAGAAAAAATGTCAATAAACGCTATTGGCTCAAAATCTCTTCATGTTGTTGGTCACTATTCGTGATAGTAATGTAACTATATTATTGACATTATTTTGTTAATATATGAGATAATAGAGGTTTTTCTTGTTCCTTAGCTCAGTAAATACTCAAAATATTTTGTATATAATAAAACAGATGTCAATTCAAAAATGTAAATAATTTTTTGTGTGAAGCAATGTATAATAAATAAGATTTTGTTGTAAAATCTTATAAGAAAAGTAAATATTTTGGCATATATATATATATATATATATATATAATGTGTGTGTGTAAGCATTATTTTATGTGAAGCAGAATGCAGTTTCGAAGACAATGGGAAGACTTTTTATTTTTTAAATTAATTTTAACATCCATTCCCGGAAAGCAAAATTATTTACAAGAAGGGACGCGGACAAGGCACATCCGTCACAAAGCTTCACTAAAGGAGAAGTCGAAAAAGAACGAAATGAATTATCCCTCCTCTTATATAACCTATTTTGGTAGGGAAAATATTTCTTCATAGTGCTAATATATTAATAAGTTTCTGATGGGGATTTCTGACTCATGTCAATCACAAGTAAGGGAAACACAGGGATCTTTTAAAAGAATGTGCTTACTGCACATTTTCCTATCCCTTCAAGTGGAGCCTGAGAATGTGTTGGCGTTTAGCCGATTCAGCAATTTTATACAGCTTCTCTTGAATTAATGAAGTAGAGAAAGTGGAATTGAATCAAGAAATAAGAATATTTTAGAATGAAGTTACTATGGGCTAAATTAAGAAAAAACCTTGGAAATTAATTAAATTGAAATTAAAGTTTAAAATATCATTACACACACACACACACACACATACACACACACACACACACACACACACACACACACACACACACACACACACACACACACACACACACACACACACACACACACACACACACACACACACACACACACACATATATATATAATATGAAATATGTAATAATTTCTAATTAATATATGCTCCAAAAATAGTTTTCTAATTATTAGACTCCGGTTATACTATAAATATTTTTTTTTTGTTGGCGGGTTAATATTTTCTCCACCGAATCAAAACTTGGTGTTGGCAACTTCTTTTCTGAAATTATAAAAGCTCCGAATACTTTCTTTCTGTTTCTCTCTTTCCCCTCCTCTATTTACACAATGCTTTTTATAACTTGGACAAAAACTGAAAATTGAACTATTTCATTGAAATTATGGAGAATAATGTCATTAAAGAACTCCACGAATGTTTCTGAAAACTTTTTATATAATTTTACATACAACGTTTATAAATATTGTATTTCATTCATACTCATTCTAAAATATATTCCATGACAATTTTCCAAAAATCAAGTTACATGAAAAAAAAAATAAAAAAATAAGATGCATCATTACTAAACTTTTTTCATATGAAATACATTTTACAGTGCTTGATTCTACAAACATCTTTTTCTTGTCTTCATCAGTATCTTCTAGCATATGTGTGAAGTTCTTTGAACTAAAAAAAAAAAAAAAGACTTAAAGAAAAAAAGTCATGATTTGTAAATAGAAGAGATGAGGAGAAATTGTGGATGTGAACATAAACATCTTTTAGGAGCCACATACACATCAGTGTAGAAAACACGCACTCCAATCACAATATAAAGCTTGTCGAAACCAAAAAACAAGAAAAGAAACATCAGTAGTAGGGGAAAAAAGCTAAAAACTTTGGGGAGAAAAAGAGACAATTGCTTTGGTTTTCTCTTTCTTTCGTTTTTTAACGAAAGAGAAGTGAACACGAAGTGAAGATCATTGCTATAGGAAGAAAGCAATTTTAGGCGTAAAGTACCTTAATGCTGCGGCGTCTCTTTTAAAAAGTAAGGGAAGCACGACTGCTGAAATTCAGCAACAAGTAACAAGGGAAAAACCCCACACTTTTTTCTTTAAAAGATTTCGCTGTACAGGCGCAAAGGTAATTGATGGAAAACAGAAAGCAATTTACTTTTATTTGTTTTGGCTTGGATGAACTTTAGTTAATTATCACGGATTAGATGGGAAAATCCATATGACAACTTGTATTTATTTTCATATATCTTAATATAGTATGTTTGATTCTGATGATTCTTATTCATAAGAATTAATAAATGCAAAATTAAATCGTTAAGAAAATTTGGTAAAGATAACTTCCTCGAAATAAAAATCTTGAACACTGTTAAATGTCTAAATTACACTTTTTATAGTTTATGATGGATATCATTTCACAATACATTAATATTTTCCTTATAAATACGTGATAAATATTTTGAAAGAACAAATACCCTATTATTTTATGAATAAATAATAAATTAATTCTATTTAATGCTAGCTACCTTTAGCGACTAGTTGGTTCACCGGGAATTGCGGTCTCTAAAATTTTCAGTAAAATATTTTTATATAACTTGCTCTTAATAAGCTTTTTCAGCAAAATATTTTTTAATTTCAAATTTTGATAAATATATTATTCTATTTTAAAAGCCTTACGCCATTCTGCTTATTTTACCAAGCATTTCTCTTATATTTCTTTTATATCAGCTCTCTTAAAATTTGTGAAAGAATTTGTATTCTTCAGTATTTCTAAACTTGTAACAATATAACTTAATTTCTAGACAGGAAATAATAAATATTTTGATACTTTTTAGAATACTTTAAATAAATCTAAATCTTTTACTGATTTTTCTCAGAATTAAATTAATATATCGTTTGCTTTCCTAAAGTATGTTTGTCAGTAATGATTTGTGTTAGATGTAGAATTTTAATTTCACCGTTTTGCGGATTCCGTAATTTTTTCATGATGTCGATAGTAATTTGGATTGTAACATTATATATAATTGCAATAGTGACTTTTATCAATAATTTTGGTTGTTTACCGAGTTTTTATTTTTATTTATTATCGTGATATGTTTAATATTTATTCAGATTTCTCACATATCTTTTAATTCTTATTGGAAAAATATGCTTAAAAAAAAGAACTGATTATAGAATCTTTTTAGAGCAGCGAACTGATATCACTGAAAAGACACTTTTTTTTAATTTTAAGAGAATGTAAAATTTATTGTATTATAATATTTTGGAAATTATCCTGGAAAATAACGACAAAATGTCTCACAATTTTTAAATAAAATTTTAATGAAAAGTTCAACTAGAATCATTTCGAAATACACGTTCTCGTGTTCCAAATTATACATGTGTTAAGTTTGTTAGTTGTAAGTCAAGCGATTTAGTCTGAAGAGAGCCAATACATGTGCATATAAATACATGTATATACATATACACGCAAACATAATTCTTTTTTATTATAATTAAAGAAAGATTAAGATAAAGGCACTGTTTCTGGCAGTTAAACTTATTTAGGATGCAAATATTAAAAAAAATTGCAACTTTTGAAATTTTTGTGTAAGAAATGCCTAAGAAATTTATGTGTAAAGATGAAAACTGGTAAAATTATTTTTTTAAAAATAATTGGTTCCTTGCGAAACTAACTAATCTTATTCCTAAATATAGCAGTTATATTATTAAGATCAAGTTCGTAGATTTTTATTTCAAATTACTATAACATCTACGTTATTCTACTAAACGATTGTTATTCACGAATTGGCCAAAAATGGGAAACAAATTTTTAGGTGCCAAAAACATATCTTATTAATTAATTAAATATCTTTTAAACAAAAAAAATGTTTACTAATAAAATACAGTTTTCACTTCAAATGATATTTGGTTTTAATATCTTTACTTTCACAAAATGTGTGTCTTATAATTAGAAAGCTAATACATATATCAAAAAGTTATATCAAACAGTTGCATTGCCAGATTGTAAAATTTATCTTTGTGTTAAATATGTATAATCTATTAGAAGTCTTGTTTAAAAAAATCACACCTCTTTCCCAAAATATTTAATGATGGCTGAAATTACAAGATATATTTCTTTAAGTTCGCTATATTTTTAAAATTACTTTTAGGACAATGCCAGTACCGAGACAGAAATTTTCCATTTTAATTTTATTTAATGCATAAATTCTGACAGATAAAACTTTTAAAAGGTAGATATTAAATAATCTTTAATGTTTCATTTATAAGAAAGGTATGTATACAAGGGAAATATTTTTTTTCGAAAATGATTGTTAATTGGTTGGAGAAACGAAAAACCAGGTTAATAATTATACAAGCAGTATGGAAGTAGAAAAAAATATGAACTCTCAGAAGAAAAAGTCAAGCCATAAAAAGATTTCATCGATTTTTACTTTCTTTAACTCTGCATTAAAAAATCATTTTATGGAAAGAAAACTTTATATAACTGCAGTTAAAAGAACATTACCTTTTTATTTAACTATTTCCAGATAGCCAACAGTTCATAGCGTTCGAATTCTGTAAACTAATGTTCCGAAACGTTGTTTGAGTTTCTTGCCGATGCGTGAATTCTTTCGGAGACACTGAAAGAAACAAAAACAAGCAATGCCAGCAATGAAAAATAAATAAAAGAGGCGAGAGGCAGGTGTGGATTGTAACGCGAGTTTGAAAGTCTGCAGTGGAACCACATACTGATCAGCTACACTGCACTCTCATGAAGTGAAAATAAAACATTCGAAAGGCGCAGACAAAGGAATGAAACATCAATATCAGCAGGAAAAGAATCTGGAAACGTTGGAATGCAGTGGAAAAGGAAGGTTTCTGATGAAGGAGAAGGGAGAAAGTTTGTTTCCTTTTGCTTTATTCTTTTTGCGGCGATGATTGCAACCATATAGGGGATGTTATTTTAGGCTTACGGATTCTTACTATTGCATTCGTCTCCCTTCCCCCATTTCAGGATGCATAATTGCCGTTGTATGGGATTCAGCAACAAGTAATTCTGTGAAGATTTTGTATTTTTCTATAGATATATGCATTTAATTGTAAATAACTTCCTCAAAATATCATTTAGAAATTATACCTTAATAGTTCCTTAGTAATAACGTACTTCAATATTTTGTCTATATTAATTATTCTTTGAAGAACGCAAATCAATATGAAATTGTAAAGAAAATTAATCTCTTTCGAGGCGAGAAAATTAATTTGATAATTTGGCAAGTATAGTCTTCAGCCTCATTAAAAAAAGTAATAAATGCAAAACTAGTATTAATTCTCTATATTTTATTGTAATAATTTATTAAAAAAATCTTTCTAAATTGGAAACTCCTGTAAATACTGAATACATTTACTGAGTTTTTTTTAAAAAAGTTGTGCATGTTATAACGTTTGTAATTTGAAGAAATATCCTTATAAATGTTTTTTGTATGGAACGAAAAATAAACTTCAGATGTAAATTTCAAATTTGTAATGATGAAAATAATTGAAATTTACATTTTAGAAGAGTATATTATTCCCTTTCTTTCTATTTAAATACTGTTTTATATGTTATATATTTATAAGAATTGTATAATGCGCTACCAGTCTTTGAGTTCTTTGCTGAACTAAATAATATCTTTGTAGTTTATTTCAATTAGCAGTTTTTCCATAATGCTTAAAAATTATTAATACTAATAACTGATAAATATTTCAAATTTTTAAGTACAGATATACTTATGATTGCCACTACTTTCGTTACATTTTAGTAAAATCGATGGATATTACATTTTCTCTGTTATTGGAATGATATAATGATATTAAGCGAACGAAAATAAAGTCCATTTAATGCCTTTAAGAAATAGTTGAAATTTTTAACTAAATTTCATAAACGTTAAATTATTTATAATGAAATATTTTTAAATATAATATTTATCATGATTACCCATAATATTTATAATATTTCTTGTCAAGATATACTGTTTTATTTTCTTCTATATTAATTTTTGTATGCCATGATGGTGGTCTTCTATTCTCTATTCTATTCACTCTTTTATATTTATGATAATATGGATGGATTCTTAGGGCAAGAAAGAACTTTGAGTCTGAAATTATCATTTACGTCAGATGAGATGTAGATATAGCCGAAAGCTGCATCTCCTAATTTAGGTGGAGAAAGCGAAATGGGCTCTTTTAGAACTGCTGAATTAACCGGTTAGTTGAAAAGCAAGATAGCAAAAATTACCCCTTTTAACATTACCAGTTTCTGCCCTAACGCTGTTTAGTTGAGTTGCTGTCCGGAACTATTACAGCCGGTACTTAGATAAAATAGAGTCGCAGGATTTCTCTGTGAAGTTTTTTTACATGAAAGAAATAACATTTTCCCCGATGTAGAAATCGAAATCATTTTAATATCAAATATAAAGATTTTTGTCTCTTCTACTTAAGCAAGAGAGTTTTGGTATCGGAGAAAAGGTTATGTGAAGATGAAAACTGGTGGTTAAAAAGGCATGTGTACACTTCAACATTACAACTAGAACAATAAAAGAAATTTCGCTCGGCAAGTTGAAATACAAAAGCAAATTGCTTTACATGTAAGTTACTATCTGGCAGCATAAATTATAAATGTTAAAAAGTCAAAATTAGTGCTCTAAAATACCTTTTCAGCCCCTTATTTCTAAGATATTGCAATTATCGAAAAAAACCTTAAGTGCGAAAATTGTTCGTCTAAAAGAGGTGCTAATTTGGCTAATTGGATTAATTTTTCTATCTTCACTATTAAGAAAGTTATAGCGAAATGGAAATTTCAACTCACCACCATTTCTACTTCCTTTGACAAGACGGGCCGTGTACGGACTCCTCCGAGATTTTAACATTTTTAACAACATACTCTAAGACAATAAAAATTACTCTAATTATCTTGTTAACAAGATGACATGGGCAAAGCAACACACACACACACACACACACACACGCACACACGCACACGCACACACACGCACACAAACATTTTAACGAATGGAAGTTATGGGTTCTAGGAATTATTGGTGAAGAACTGAAGAAATTTTTCTTTTGTCATGAGACCCATTGTAATAGGTAGTCTTCCTATAGGAATCTACCTAAAAGAGTTTTAGGGGAATTCAGTGTAAGATATAGGTATAACTTTTACCGTGGTCTCATTAAATGTAAAGCGCATTTTTCTTACACAAATGGATTGTATGCGTAAGGCAAATCAACGACTTAAGGCAAATCAACGACGTCTACCCACAAAGGAATTCCATTTTTCATTTGCTAGCTTTATATAATCGTTATATAGTTTGATTTTAAATAAGGATGTATGGATTTATTGTAAATTATTGAATTTGTGCTTATGTTTTTATATTGGGTTCGTAATATTTTGCTTTGAAGCATCGGTGACAGCATTTTAACGTAAATTGTTAAGTTGCAACATCCTATTTAATGATTTGCGGGTCTAGAGAATGCTCTGCTTTGATTCGTCCATTAAACCAAGATGTGCCTACTATAGTTACGATCATCTATCATTCGGATAATTCGGATTGAAATTCTAAGTCGGATATAACTAGCGTTCTGTGGACGCTGCAGTGGGTGACATTTGAATCTCCGCAAATACTGGTCAAATTACTAAACACACAACCGCTATCTGCTTTGGCTTTGAAACTGGAAGTATACAGGTAATGCTTTAATAAACCCACGAATATTTCTTAGTGATGGTTTTTATTTTCATTCTATTTCTCCACGATATTTGATTCTTAACATTTGTGATATAAAAAAAGTTACATACTAATGAAACATGTAAACATACTAATGAAATTTTATAGTTCTAAAAAATCCTTCAATATTTTTAATATTAAGACAACGAAGAGGATATTAGTATCTTCAAGAATTATCAAAATTATCAATCGAAAAATAAATAAATTTTTCCATTTATATTCGATTTTATATCTTGTGTTTCGAATATTAGATTAACTGAGTTTGCTGGTATGAAATGTATATAATGAATATAATGAAGTAGTCATTTTTTTTATATTAATACATATAAATTTGGCCTATTTAGGCAATACTGATCGTTGTCAAATTTTGAATACTCTAATTTAGTGGATTTAGTAAAAATATTTTAAATATTTTTTTTCTAATTGAAAGGCAATTAAAGCTCCAATTCTAACATTCATTTTTGCGATGCTAGTAAATAAAAATAACATAAATAATTTTTGAATATAAAAGCAAAATCATTGTTTTCCTTGTATTGATTCAATAATGATGCACAAACACAATTTGCTTAAGAATGTCAAATAAGAATGAAATGTTTTCTACCGTTTTTCCAACATAAAAGATTGTATCGCAACCAAATAACATTCTTTCAAAATGAAATTTACTATAGCATTCAGGATTAAAAAAAGTTTAAATGTATGTTTACTATTCAGTAATTCCTTTCGAAGATTTTATACAAAGTTGATAAAGGAGCATTTTACAATTATATTGCCGTTACCTTAATAGATTGGCACATACATTTAATTTGCAGTAAAATTATTTAGAGCATTCGGTCTTCTAACTTAAAGATCTATATACTAAATCAACACACTTGACCAGCTAGACATTTTATATAGAGTATGTTCACTCTAATCCTAATACAATAGATAATTTTTAAATCATTTGTGATGGGCATATTTTTATTGAAAAAAAAAGCTTTAAAGGAAAAGCGTAATTACATTTATTAACTCAAACAAATAAATATTCTGCTGAAAAAAAGTCCAAAATTTAAATTTATGTACAGTTTTCTTTGTTTTATCAGTCATGATTAGTGGAATATTTTTGAAATTTGAAGCAAAAAAAGTTAAATTCTTTCGCGTCTAAATGTGACAGAATTATGAAATATCAACATTTTAGACGATTTTTGAACTTTTGAAGGACCATCTAAAAGTAGATCCATTCATCAATGAAGGAACTAGCTCGTAGCGGAAATTGATTAGTTTAAATTGATTAATTCTAAACTCCATAACTAGGTTAACCATATAAGAGTCAAACTTTATATATGATGAAACTCATAGAGAGTTAATAATATTTTATTAAATATGAATAGAAAGGCAGGAAACTGTTTTAAATAATTAACTTCCTGATATTTTTAGTATTGGATTTATGAACTAAAACTAATTTAAAATTATTATTATTAATATCATATAAAACATTTTTTCAATAGAAAAAAATATATGTCTATGTATTATAAACAAACTTTTAAACATTCCATCCTACTTTATAGAACCCGATTCTATAGTGAGCCATTTTACTCTCTGTGAATTAAATTTTTTCAGAGGCAAACAAACAGTACACATTTTTTCCGTTCGTGGGCTCCATAAGTAATTTCGTGAAGGAAAAAAAAATGATTGTTAAATTAATTTTTGTGTGTATATGTCATGATGAAGCTGTTGAGCCCTCATCACATTTTTGATGCATATACATTCAAAATATTGACTCCATCACCGAAAATCGTCTCGCGATCCTCATTTTGAGTATTCCTAATTTAGAGATTCGGTGCGGTCAACAACTAAGGGAGAATCCTGGGTGTGATATATCATCAAAGACATTTCCATTTTTTCTTTTCGCTTCCACGCATTAAATAGTCCAATAAAGTAACGGACAGATTGGCTTGCTTTTATAAAATCAGTGTCTGTTCCTGGATATCAAAAGTAATTCCAACCCTTAAAGCCTGCGAAGAGTGTATTCATATATAATACCCAGTGGATTTGGATTGCTTGGAGTGACTGAACGCCAGTCACTGTAAACACATTCGCTCGAATATGTCGTTTGTCAAGCAGAGCAAGCACGCATGTAGTTCACAGCCTTAGGGAATATCAAGGCTGTAGGTACACTCTGGATGTAACAGACATTGATAAACTGCTGCAGTCTTAGCATCTAAGCAGAACCTCATCTTCACGCCTTCACTTAATGTAGCGGGAAGGAGGATATCTTATCAGTGGCAAACAACCCTAAACAAAGGAGTACTTCTCCCTTTTTGGCTCCCAAAACTCATTTAAAAGAGGACTGTTTTCGAGCAAAACGTGAAGAAAGTGCTGCATGTTTAATAATGAATTGCCCAAAGTGAACCACTCAAGAAAATAACCTGCTGGCGAACTTTAAAGAACTTTCGAAGCAAATGAAATTGAAATTCGCATGGTATAAGGACATCAAAGAAATGTTTCCAAATTAGGTAAATTTGATTAATGAAATGGAATAGTTTTATCATAAACCGGTGTAATTATTTGATTTTGATTTTTTTTGGAGGGGAGGGGGAGGAAATGTTTTCGCTCTTCTGAATTCTTTTTGCCTTTAAATAAAAGAGAGAGAAAAAAGGAAAGAATGTTAAAAATTCTTTCATATCGATATTTAAAAGATACTCAAAAACGATTTTTTTATTTCATATTAATTAATGAATAATTTAAAAGAAGCTTTTAAAGCAAATAAAACATGTCCCATATTTTTAATTCTGGTTTTTGTTAGTGATAAAAGCATAATTTTTCGTAAATATACTATACAAATGACTATTGGATAAAATTTTTTAAAAAAATTGCACTATTATAAATACATTTTAATCTTATAACACAATCCTAAAATACAACTTAAAAAATGTAATTTTCTTTTTTTTTATATTTAGCATATCTAAAGTATTTTCATATACAGTATAATTCTTGCTTGTTATTTAATAATTTGCAAAAAAAAAAAATATAAAATTAAATTTTAAAATCAAAACACATGGTTTAAAAGAAAGTTACCATCACTAAATTGGAAAAAATGGTAGTAAAGCACTGGCTGTATTGAAAGCTACTCTTCTAGCTTGTGCCTTTTTTCTTTGGTGTAACTACATTTTCACGATGTGTGACCGTTATGTTTGAGAAAGTTTCTGCGCTACTATGACACACAACGCAAATCCGTCCGAGCCAGTCATTTCGTTCCCCTAGTCTGACTATTACTATCTATCTCTTCAGTCTGCCACTGGGGGACACTTCGAACATGAGGATGAGAAGTTTCCTGCATAGTGCTTGGTTATTGTTACCACTTATAGAAATGATGTGGGATCGACTGCCCCATACTCATGATGGGACGTGCTTTCCACAATAAAGGTTGTACTGTGGCTGGTGATGACCATTGGGACTCATTCTCAATTCCCTCCTATGCTGTCGTGGCGATCCAGTAATTCAGAAATTTCTGTGTGCTTGAGGATGAGCTTGAGATTGCGATCTCCACCTTCAATATCAGAACCTCGATTACTAATATTTTCTTCTTTTCACGAGAAATTCAAGTCCTCAAATTTCCGTACAAGTCCATTCATTTGCTCTCATCAAATTTCATCATTCTCGATTCGACCCACTCATTCCAAGTTGCATGTGCAGTGAGAATTTGTTATGGTAGCATATTTGACAATCCACACTATGCTACTTTATTTGCGCCTGATTTCCACATTCTAACCTGTTTTTAGAGTGAAGATATCATAAATGAACATCCATATTGACGCCTTTGGATTTTTGCAAACCCCGGGGCAATTCCGCTAGTATTTTGGGAGACAATTAGCGCTTTTACAATACTGGAAGACTATTAGTACCACTGACAAAATGATTTAACCGGAGTAAGAACTGGATATTCTTAGTGGGAATGTAATCGGAGTGAACAATCTACAATTAATCTCCATAATTCATGTTATGCTGATAATTCACAGTGGGAACGACTTCTGCACTAGGAAGTAGTTTATATTTGCAATATAATCATTTGCTAGGAATCATTGTGGCGAATTTCTACAAAATCAATTCATGAAATTCACATCTTGTGCCATAGGTTTATAGATAGCTGCGAATTTCTATATCAGTTTCTACTAATTTGCATGAACTTCTGTAATAATCTACGTTGCCTTTCATTTATTGAAAATCATAGTGGTGAATTTCTACAAAACAAATTTTCGCTGATTCGCCTTTAAATGGATCCATGTAATGCGTTTACTACTTCAGCATCTATACAGAATCCTGGTGGCAAATATCTATAAAATCAATTTTCGTTAATTCACTATCACATCGGCTTCTGCAACAATTTTTACGATCTTATTGTCTGTCGATAATCATACTGAAAAATTCTCATAAAATAATTTTTTGACTTAAGACTATCAAATGTCATCTGAGTGAATCCTCTTTCCAAGTGCAAAAAAAGACGAATGGGTATTTTAATTTCTTGTTTCAGGACCATAAACTCTATGGATAAAACAACGAATGAAACATCATTTTATCCAAATGATAAACTCTGGACATTAAAAATCTTTTTGCCAATCAATGACCAAATGGCGATGAATTTTTAAGAAGAATTGGCTTATTTGTGCAAATAAGACTTCCATGTAAATTATTGAACAGCTTTTCTTAACCACTCTTTGCATAATTATACCTATAAAAAGCACTCATGCATTTATATAGGATAATCAAAAAAATCTGTAATCTTATAAAATTATTTTTAATCCTCTGACGGTTTAATTTTTTAAAATCCTCCTATTAAATGCGTTGTTTGCAAATAAATTCAAATATTTTTTAAACAAAGTAAACTGATACCATATTTTACACGATAATAATATGATGTAATACAAATCTGTACTCGTAAAAATAAACATTCTAAACTTCGAGAAACGCGGATGCAAAAGAAAATGGACCGATTGCCAACCCGCAGAAATTGTGGGTCAGCAGCTGGAGGGTAAATTAACCCTTTCTAGGGCCGTGGGAAGTATGCGTCCCACCAAATTTATCAATCTTTGTATGAAATTATGTAGGTTGGCATAAGTTCTGATACATTATTTTAGTAAGTCAGAAACTTAGATGCTTCAGTTCTTTATCTTACACAAAATGATGTGTCTTGATTTGTTACTTAATTATTAATTAACCAAATTAATTAATAAATCAAATCAAATTAAATTTATCTAATAAGTTAAATGAATCCCTTTTCTTATTCTAAATTCAAGCCTAAAAATACTTTAACATAATATGGCTAGAAAAAAATGGCCCTTTAAAAGGGTTAAAAATTAATATAAGCGTAGTGTTTTGCAATTTTTTTATTTATAGTCATTTAAGAATATAATAAAAAATACAATTTGTTTTAAAAATATATATAGACGGAAATAATTTATATCCATTATCAAAACAGAATGTAAAATAAATCAAGACGCTATTAAAAGATAAAGCAATTAAAAATTAAAAAATAACTGAAAAATTTCACCGTTTCTAAATTTATCTTTCTCTTCTAAAATAGTATACTATAAATACAAAAAAGTAACTATGTAAAACTTTGAAAGTCAGGTTCGAGTTTTCTTTATTGGACACTGTATCTAATTTCACAGCCGAAAGAAGCAGACTTTTAATTTAAACTTTTCCGCACAAAGAATTAAATTTAATCACAGCAATCTTCAACGCAGGAGCCAGGTTTTAATCGATATTTTCTATTATCCCCATAAATGAAAACCGACCTCCGTCTTCGTGTAAAAGCCCAGGAGCAATAAACCTAACAGTGCTCCAATTATCTTTTCAATCGTTTAACCCGTCCACCCCGGGGGAGAATGTAAGCGATACGCATTTCAGATTTTTTATGATATCTTTTTTTTTCTTTTTTCCTTATAGCATCATTCCTGTTAGGGAAATGATGAGAAAAATTTTTGGAGTTCATCAATTGGACTGGGGTGAGATCAATATGCTAATTAGGATGTCTCGGATATATATTGAAAGGAAAACGAAAATGACCTCATCACCTTTGGGTGAACTTTAACATTTCGATGAGAACGTTTTAAGGATTCTGACGCCTTAATATATAAATATTTACTCATTTTAAAATTTATGCATGTGACAGTGCGAGTTCCCGCTGCATTGTCGAAGAATGTGAGAATTTTGGAAATCGCGTTATGTTGTACTTTACTTTAGGACTGCCTTTTAAGCAGAGAGCTCAGACTATGTCTGAATTCTTTTATGTGAATTTTGAAGGGAAAATATTTAATAAAAAGTGTTTTGAAATGAAGATTTTTAAAATTTATGTGATTTTTAAAAGAACTTGCTCACTTGTCATAAAACTTTTAATTTAGAAGACGATTAAATTTATACAAAAATGCATCTGTTATAATTAAAAGATCAAAGCAATATTTTAATAATTTCAAAATTTAGAATGCATTTATAAATATAGTAAAACTATAATTATTAAAAACCCAAATATACGACTCTTCAATTGTATATATCTATTTTTGGTGAAAAAAATAAAGTTATAAAACTTTAGTAGTGGAGAAATAATAATGAATATACAGTCAGTGTAATATACAAATATTTACTCATTTTAAAATTTATGCTTGTGACAGTGCGAGTTCCTGCTGCAGTGTCGAAAAATGAGGGGGTTTTAGAAGTCGCGTTATATTGTATTTTACTATAGAAATATCTTTTATGCAGAGAGCTCAGACTAGAGTTATGGAATATAGGAATGATTTGTAATAATGTTTGAATTCTTTCATGTGAATTTTAAAAAAAAATATTTAATGAACGTGTTTTGAAATATAGTTGATGACGTTGCGTTATTTTTAAAACAACTTGCACATTTGTAAAATAACTTTTAATTTAGAAGACGATTAAATTTATACAAAAATGCATCTGTTATAATTAAAAGATCAAAGCAATATTTTAATAATTTCAAAATTTAGAATCCATCTATAAATATAGTAAAACTACAACTATTGAAAATCCAAATATACGACTCTCCAACTGTATATATCTATTTTTGGTGAAAAAATAAAGGCTCAAAATCTCAGTAGTGGAGAAATAATAATGAATATACAGTCAGTATCATATCAAAATATTTACTCATTTTAAATTTTATGCTTGTGACAGTGCGAGTTCCTGATGCATTGTCGAAGAATGAGGAAGTTTTAGAAGTCGCGTTATGTTATGCTTTACTATAGAAATGTCATTTATGCAGAGAGCTCAGACTAGAGCTATGGAATATAGGAATCATTAGGAATAATGTTTGAATTCTTTTATGTGAATTTTGGAAATAAAAATATTTAATGAACGCGTTTTGAAATATAGTTGATGCCGTTGCGTGATTTTTAAAACAGCTTGCACATTTGTCAAAAAACTTTTAATTTAGAAAGCGTACAAAATTTGTACAAAAATGCATCTGTTATCGTTAAAAGATCAAAGCAATATTTTAATAATTTCAAAATTTAGAATCCATCTATAAATATAGTAAAACTACAACTATTGAAAATCCAAATATACGACTCTCCAATTGTACATATCTTTTTGCTGAAAAAATAAAGACATAAAACTTTAGTGATGGAGAAATAATAATGAATGTACAGTCAGCAGTATCGAATCGTTTCTTCTCCAATAAAGAAAATTTTAGCTACTAAAATAGAGTATATAAATATTACAGTGATCATATACAATTTTAATACATCCACATGTAATGAATCGAAATACATAATGAAGATTCTGATTTCTTTTTTATGCAAATCTGGTTTATTTTTTCTATAACTTAAAAAAAAAACAACTTATAACTAACTTAAACTTAATTTTATTAATTTTAATTTTAAAACTTAATTTTATTAATTTTTTTGTTTTCTTTGTGTGATAGATTTTTTTGCATCATTTATCAGTTTAATTCATTTATTTAAAGCGTTTCGATTCTGGATTATTTAGTATAATAGGAATCTTACTTTTGGTGTAAAGTGGTATTATAGCTTTTAAGGCAAAAAAAAAAAAAAAAAAAAAGACAGAGTCAAAATTCTGAAATTTTTTGTTCATTTATTTATATATTTTTTTATTATTTATTTTTTCATTAAGTTTTTTAGTCAATTTTTATGCTATTTATTTATCTTATATTCAATTGATAATTTTTTCAAAATTATTTTACAACAAGGATTTTTTTTTATTTTAACAAAAATTGGTAGATTCTTCACAGCATTCTTAATGATACATTGTTTTAATCAAGAAGAAATTACAAATTTCTTTGACTCTGAACGAAAGTTTACATGATTAAACAAAAAAATTGATGTCTAAATATACATATCTTTCAATGCTAGTGGCAAAAATGATTTTACTTTTGTTTTTATGAATAATCAAAATGCCATTTTTGATTATATTCGTTACACCCTAAATCAATAACATTTTCAGTTTACATCTCTGTTTCATTCCTATGTTTAAAAAACCCCTTAATAATTACTTCAGTTTCTAGAATGCTTTTATCTTGAATAAATTTTTAATTCTTTTTTGTCCACTCCTAGAAAAAAAATTTTTAATAAATTTCTTTAATATTTATAATAAATCTTGTGTGAATAATTTCTATTTCTAAAATCTTTGTCTAAATTTCCGATTTGCTTCTAAATGAAAAATTATTTTAAACCATATATATAAGCTATTAATAGCATGATTAGTGACTGATTATAAAGATTTTATTTATCCATTATATAATTATAATTTATTTTATTTATTGATTCCATATATATAATATAGCACAATTAACCAATTATCTATTTATAAAATTTCACAGTATTTGCAAACAAACAATTATTTTCATCTTAATTAATGATTAAATAATATTTATTTATCTGAATGACAAATGAAAATGAAAACTTAAATTCTTTTTTATCCAGCTGAAGTAAACAATGAATCGCTTCATAAATGAATATATAAATTGCTCTATTATTGCACCATTTATAAACTACCTAAATACAATTAATGTAGGTAAAAAGGATTAAAAAGTAAGAACATTTCTAAAATTGTAATGGAAGTTATGGACAAATAGGAAATTCTTTCTTTTCAAAAAGTGCACACGACATTTTGATAGCACTATCCCTACAGCAGGATGTCAGTTTTGTGATATTTTTCTGATAATACCAATTTAAAGTAGCTTGGCATAATAGCAAACATATTCTGGAATTTTAAAATCTTCGAGTTCTGATTTACTTAGATTAGTTTGTTTTAATACAAAAAAAAATGCCTTTATATTGATTTTGGAAATTATTGTGTATTGGTTTATGCTTGTGTATTTCAAATTCTGAAAACAAACAAACAAATTATGTAAATTGTTTTGATTGATTTATAAGGTATAAACGCAATCTTGTAAATTCGTAATAGATTTTTTTAAAATTAGAAATTAAAAAATAAATGCCAAAGAAAGCATTTTTAAAATTTTTTTTGTTGAAGTCAAAAACCTGCTTTTTTTAAGATTCTTGAATAAACATTATTTATGCTATCTCTTCAACAATTATTACATCACATGAGTATTTCAACTTTGTTGGTGTGAATATTGCACTGTATTTATGTGTTAAATTTGCGTTTCTTCATTATCATAAGCGTCACCAAGTTTTTTTAAAAAAGTTTCTAAATGGTCGGGAATAAAGAATACTTTTGTTCTACTACAACCAAGATCTCTGAAATTGTTAAATTATTTATTAATTAAATGAAGACAATTTCTAGCCTTCTGGTTGCCTAAAATATTCAAAGAAAATATAACCATCACTTTTCGCTAAATCATTTTCACAGATTCTCGAATTTTTCTGCTTATTCTGCTTAGGATCTTTTATAATTTTGGAGAGGTAAAAAAAATCTAATTTAAAATTTTTTATAACTGATACTAGGTTTCCCCTCTTCTAGATATGCAAAGTAAGGGCACAGCAAGAGCTCTTTATGAAACTGTTTCATTAAATCTAGCTTCACGTACAATGGATTGGATATGACTATTTCGCTCGACTATGATTTCATGAATTTCATTTCTTTCTCAAACCATCGTATTCTCTCTTGTTGGTCAAACGTACTGTATCTAATGGTTTTATTGGTTCAACTATTCCATAAGTATAAGGCGCAAGAATACATTCTATTGTTACTTTTTCTGATTGAACAGATAGTTAAGTATTTTTGATCCGCACTGATTATTCGCTGATGTTCCTGGATTTAATGTAGATGAATACGTTGAAAGTTTTTAAATTTCACTTTCCTAATGTTTGAACAAGTATCTTTGTAAAACTATTTGAATCTTGTTCTAAGCCTATTTTTTCGAAGACACTCAGATTTTTATTCTTTCATTCACATATATTTTAGTGCTATTTTACCTCTTTCGATTCTGTTTCCCCCAATTCTAATCCATGGCAGAATTTTCTTACGAAAAACCTCATGAATAAAAATATAAACCTTATTTTTTTGTTCAAATTTGGTATAATAATTTCTAAATATGTTCTGCAGCTCTTGAACTAAAGAATAATTGAGCTATGCATATAGAACTTTTTTATAGCTGTTTTAGTGCTTCACAATGTGAAAAAAGAATTTAAAATTTCTTGTTATTTATCAGTAGGACTCAAATATTTAAAAAATGATAGAAATACAGCTGATTTTTTAGTTCAGAGTTTAGATAATATTATACTGAAACTATCTACAAAATTTTAAACAAATAATTTGATAAACCTCTAAACTAGAAGATTTTAACTTTGTACCTTCTTTTTAGTTTAACAAAAAACTCTTTTTTCAATTTGTAAAAACTTTTTGTCATTTAACTGATATAATTCAGTTGCAATCTTTTACATGCAAATATTGAATACTATAACCATTTTGGGACGTTTTTCGTAAAATTAATCTCAAACGTTGTCACCTGCCTTATCTCTCTTTTTGTCCAGAATTATATTATCATAATGTTTCTTTATATATCACATGCCTTTTTTGTGTGAGAAAAAGTATTAATATTATATCTTTCCCTTTTTTTTCTCTTCATGAGATTTTTTGGTTCCAGGAATAATATATTATTTAAATTGTAAAATAATTTATAGTTCATACTCCCTGAATCTTCGAAAAACAAAGCTGAAAAGGACTGTTTCCACATTTTAAATTAACTTATAGTTAAAATCAGTTTAAAATATTCTAAAACTCCCTTTTTTGCCGAGATCTTTTAATACATTTAAATTTTTCTGTCTTTTAGAAACGACAAATTAAAAATATATTTATGAATGTTTTCAGGAAAAATAACATTTAATAAGATCATTTTTTAAAAATAAGGTTTCATATTATTTCCAGAAAAATCTCAAAGACGAAAAGCAGAAAATTTTCAAATAATATTTAAATTTCTGCCACATTTTAATTGGATTGTGGCAGTCATCACTTTGATAATAAATATCAACTTTGTAATGAAACCAGAATCCACTCTATTAATAAAGAAAGTTAATATGCCATACCAATTTTACACTGATTAAATTTCTTTCATCGGTGTATAAGCTTCAGAAGAGAAGGTATTAATTTTTTTAGGTTCTAGACTTTATAATTAAAAGATAAGACGCCATTGAATGGAATATTAATCCATCTTTGTTTAAGAATAATAAATTATTAGAGTTATACAGAAATTTTAGAAAAGACGAAATGAGTTAATGTTCTTATCAATATTTCGCATAGTATTATTAAAACCAGTTAAATGTTTGCAAAGTACTGTAAAATACAGATAATTATTCTTTTTATTTTTGTTTAAATAAAAATATATATTTTAAGTTGACTTTTTTTGCTTTTTTACTTTCTCTCATAGGAAGTATAGAGCAAGTATAGTAATTGTTGAAAAATTCGAGCTCGACATTTATAAATCTCCACACTTCAGGTCTCCCTGAGTTGAAAAAAACACATATTTGACATATTATGCCTGTCTTTGAGCAGGGTAACTCAAAATCATTTTGAACTAGATGAATGAAATCTGGTATTTGGACAAAAAACAGAGGATTCTTTTTGTCTGGCTGTTCGTATGAAAATGAAGTCAAAACTTGAAAAGCTAGATAAATAAATTTTTTTCCACAAATTTAGAATCTAAAATACAGATTCTTATCAAATTTTAAACTAAATCTATCAAAATGTTGACTGTTTGTAGGTGTACAATTCCTTATGCATGTAATCCCGATTACTTAATTCAATGAAATTCGGATAGTCGACTTTTGAATATAGTTACAATTCTTTGTGAAATTTTGGTTTGTTTGGTTTTGAAAAATCAGTTTGTCAAAGGATATTTGAAATACATGTTGACATGAAAAATTCAATAAAACTTTCAGATTCACACCAAAGATTCTGTATTTTGTAACAAAAATTCACGAATTTCATATAATGCATTCGCCATCAAAGGTATGAAATTTTTACTGGAGAGTATGCAAATAAGGTTTTGGGGTTTGACTTTTATTTCAGACGTAAAAAGATTTCTTGGCGTGTTTTGTAAACTGTGCAATAACTTTAGTAGTTCCGCAGAAATAACTACAATTCAAGTAATTAATATTTATTATATACAAAATATTAATTGAAATCAAAGTAAGAAAAGTTGAAGGGGACAGAAATTTCCTTTTTATGTATCTTCTGTAGCATGAGATAAGATTAAAAAAGTATAAGGCAGAGTATTAGAAATACGCTTTCTGTGTTTCATTGCACCTCTTTTAACCCAGGATTATCGGTTATTAACTCGAATTAAACATGCCAATACTCTATTAGGCAGAGACACTATGTTTAAATGCGTTTAATTCCAGAAATCAAGCATAAGACAAACAAAACCTAGGGGCTCTTAACCTGAATACACTAGAGATTGCAATTGGATATGTTCTTTTAACATTACCGTGACATTCTATTTAGGATTCTAATATAAGCTTTCATTTGGTTTGAATAGTTTTGGGATTCAAAAATAAATTTTCTACATTTTTCGAGTAGTATACGATGAAGATATTGCCTATTAACATATTAAGCAACAAAATTAACATAGTAGCATTTAGTAAGATAGTGGCAGATATCATGTATTGAAATTCTCAGAATTTCCAGAATAAATATTGAGCTTTCTGTGATTTTTTATTCTTATTTTTACTGATCCGTTTAAGAATTTCTGAAGAGAATTTAAACATTTATAAGAAAATTAAACGCACGCTTTCAATTCTTTAACCTAGTAGCAATTTTCTTCGCGATTTCTCTCATATTAAAATTTAAAAGAAGATAGTTGAAGGTACAAAAATAATTTAAATAATTGTATATTACATCGAAACGTTTCTGCAATCTGTTTTTTCATGTTAAAACGTTCTTAAAAATAATAAAAATATTTAATTAATGTATTATTATTAAAAATATGTTGTATAATTATTCCTATTATAAGATATCAAAATCTATTGTTCCTTCTTAAAAATTCCTGAAGCAAACGAGCTCCAGATTAAAAAGTATATCCCTATAAAAACTATCAAAGTCAAAAAAATTATTCCCTTTGTATAACGATATATATCACCTCACTGATTATGGTTTCTTCATTATTTTGATGTCATCTTTTATATATAAAAAAAAACTAAATTTAATCGATTCTCTAGGAGTCTTATTAATAAAAAAAAGCAAAACATCGGTTTGAAATTATTCTCCGAGTTCTCGTTTCAAAAGGAATTATTATAAAAGTGCAACTTCTGCACATTTTACTCTGAAAGATATTGCTTTTAAATGAACTTTGGGTGCGGAAAAGAGATTACAATCATGTTTGGGGTTATTTACTAATGATAAAACTATTCTTCAGTGCTCTACATTATATGCAAGGTAGAGCATGACTCTATCCTTGGAAGCAGGGATCACCGTAATTTATCAATGTCTTTTCCATCCGGTGTTTACCTGCAGAGGGGGAGTCTTCTGAAACTATGGATAAGCACATAATTTACTGATAAATAAGGTCCTATTTATTCGAGAAGCTGTTTCATAGGCAGTGATATAAAGATGAGGCACATCATCATGGTACTAGAACGAGAACTTTATTCAAAAGTTATTAATGTCAATCAGATGTTATATTTAACATTTAGCATAAATTTTCTAACAATTTTGAGAGTTCGAAAAATTTTAAAATACTCATTTTGCCATTTAAAAATTATTTTCTTAGAATGGGATGCGACTATGGTTGAAATGAATTTTATGAAAAAAATTTATAAAATATATCTATTTTTGAATTTTTGTATAAAATGGATTTAAAAAAGCATCTATGAAATAAAATTATGATTTAAAAGTCAAGTATTAAAAAATTAAAAGGATTTTTTTTTCTAAAACAAAGCTATTAAACGAAATGTTTCACATTCAGGAATTTATCGAATGATTTGTTTAAAATCATTTAGTTTAGAATAGGAGATAGTTTAAGAAATACATTATCTGATTTCTGCTGGAAGCAATAGATTTGTATTTTTTGGCAGCTTTTTAATTGTCGTGGTTTGATTGAACTATAACAGAGATTTTAAATTTCTTTTTATTAGGAACAATCGAAATAATTCTAAAGTAATTTCAGTTTGCTTATTCTGCATATCTTTAACCATATTGAGATACAGAGGATATTGAGCAATTATTATAAGAAGTACGGAAAAAAATAGGAATTCATAAGGTTTTTCGTAATATTTTGAAAAAATTTAGAATTTGAAAGAATATATATATATATATATTAATAAACATAACATTAAAACATAAATTATGAAAAATAAGGATTTCTCAAGAATGAACTTCACATTTAAGTTCAAACAAATCTTTAAAGGAACAGTTCAGGTATTAAGATTCTTAAATAAAACTATTTTAGAGATTTTCATCAAAAGCCTGTTTTAACTCTATCAATACTGAAAGGTCCCAAAAGCCCGCTCAACGAAACTACGATAGACGCCTGAGAACCCGCATGTAATTAAGAATTCTCATTTTTCTATTTCTGATTGACTGATTATTCATGATATTTGCTTTGTTCTGAGAATTTTCAAATGATGTCTGAGCAGACATTTGTTTACTAGCCGTCAGCTCAGCGGTGCTCTCTTTAACGGATTGCCATTAAGTATTTTATATGGGAGTGGGGTATTTTTTTAAAAAGAAAACGGCTTTTTAGTATTCTAAGATACCTTAATTGGAATGATGTTAGGAATAAAAGTATTAAAGAAAAAATGTTGTTGTTCTGATGGCATTTGCCATGGACAAGCCCGGTGTTTCGAATTCAGCGATTTTAAGCCGAGAGAGAGCGTTTCTTGTTTTTAGTAGAGCCAACCAGGTCCGAGAGTACGATTTTGCTACTCACGCATCACATTCGCTGGCACAGCCTTTTTTACAGGGGGGGGGGCACATTCACACATCTCACAGATAGAACAGATGAAGAACAATCATGCCCGAACTGGGACTCGAACCCAGGACGGCCAGATCACGGGGAAGACGCGTCACTCCTATACCAGGACGCTGGCAGAAAAAATGTGACATATTGAATTATAAAAGATCCATATAAAAACTGTATTCCTCATGAATTATGAAAAATATCAACAAGTTCCGTATATAAAGACTGATAAAATAGTCAAATAACTTAATCATATGCTCTTGATCTAATTCTTAATTAATAGTCAAATATCTTCTTCTACCCTATATGTAAAAATACGCATATACGCATGAGATTAAAAAAGAGGATTAAAATAAAGGAAGTATAAACATTACGGATTTTATACAAATGTTTTCATTTAATTTTGTTTTAAGCAATTATGAATGAAATATATATATATATATATATATATATATATATATATATATATATATATATATATATATATATATATATATATATATATATATAACCTGATATGAACTATCGTGTCTGTATAGTAAATATATAATGATTTTATTTATTTGAAGCTCAGTCTATGTTGAAATTTATCCATAAAATTTGATTTTCGAGATTATATGAACGTAAAAATTAAATGCTGAAGAAAATAATAACCAAGCCAAAACAAATTTATGAATGTTTTTAGTGTATCTATTGGCATCTCGGGAAATAATTCATTACTTGGAATCAAAACGCGAAAGAAATGAGAACTTCCATGATGGTTCTCGAAAACATATCTATTCAGCATATTAATTTATAAGGCTTAGTAGATAAATTTTAAAATACACTATTACATGAAAATCAAAGGGAGTAGTCTTCCCGAAATATTCTCGCATACTTTTAAATGCACTCGTGTATTATAAAATGGATACATTGGCGAAAAATTGTTGCCATTTATTACTGCGCGATTTTTGGTGATTTTGTTTTGGCCATTAATAGTTGAGATATGATTATTACATTATATCAGAAAACGAAATGTGTATTCAGGACACTTTTTCCGACTAATTGATACCAAAATTTAAAAAGAAGCTACAAATGTAATTAGGAAAATATGTACCAAATTTCTGATATTTAAGTCTGCCCTTTTGAGCTAATGCGTGAATGCAAACATGCTTGTGAAAGTACAGACCGATAGGCGATCAAAGCCTAAATGGATTTAGTACGAAATTCGATACAGATTGACATTTTTGTTAAATCCGTGTATTAAGTTTCAACCCTTAAACTCTCTCTACAATTATATTTTTTCAGACAATTTACTTTTAATCGATTTCGTTCAAAGGTTAATGCAAATTAAATGCAAGGATACTTATAATAAATATCATGCTTCTAACTGAAAGTGTATTTGAATTACGGTATTTACAAAACATAAAACATAATAAACAAAAAGACATAATTTAAAAATATATATATATATTTGATCTCGGCTTTGAAACGTGGGGATGCTTCAAAATTTGAATATCAGAAGTTTTGACGTTTTCTATTTATTCCTTTTGTATACTTCATTGAGAGAAAATAAAATAGTTAATAAGTCTCTAAAGTAAAAAACAAATAGCTTTCCATAATTTTACCAGCCTTTGAATAATAGAAAAATTTACTTGTAAAATAGGAGCATTAAAATAAAATCCCACTTTTTTTTTCTTTTTTTTTTTTATCAACGCCAGCGATGAAAAAAAAGGCCAGAACAATGGTAACATTTTTACATAAAATGTATCAAAGGCAAATAATTACGGCCTTCCTAATGAAGATGTTCCACTTGACTGAGCAATGTTTTCTCTTATTCAAGGACTTTTCTTTGATGTCCGTATTTGGCTCATAACTTAATTTCATCTGCTCTCTCGCGTTCCAGCGTATTCATCAAAGCACGGCAGCGTGTTTCCCTCAAGTTATTTTGCTGAGTGCTTAACTCCGCAAGAATTATTATGAAAAATACTGTAGCTGCGTGCTTTGCGGGGGTAAGTTCGCTTTTGAAGATTTGGATTTAGGTTGTTTGCTAATGACAAACGTTTTGTTTTCATTATTTTTAGAACAGGATGTGTGATTTTTCGCTTGCTGGGATTGTTGAGATTTGTCAATGTCCTTTACATTCCTAGTGTACCTGTAGGGTGCATGTTTCTTAATGTTGCCGCCATGGTGCAAGATAAATTTGCTAACTATGGCCATCTTTATTTGAGAAATTGTGTTAACAAGTTTTATAAAATTTTGATCCATGGTGTGAAATGTTGCTATATACTTATTGCAATTTCTGCAAATTTTACTGTAATTATACACATAAAGTGCTCAAAGGTTTTAGCTGTATGCTTTAATATAAATAAAAAAAAAAGTTAAAGATAAATTACTGAATTTTCGAGTAAATAATTCATTGGTTTATGAAATGCGATGAAAGTAAAATAATCAAAAGAATAATTTAAATTGAAACTGCCGCTTAAATTTTACCTGGAGAATTTAATTTTCTATGAAGTTTGAAATTATGACATAAATTAAATGCAAAAATATAACAAATATCATAACAAATATATTGCTGTCATCAGATTATTCTTTTAAATAATTATAATGACTTTAACCGTCAATAAGATACGAACTACATATGACTATACACTTGATGTAATTTTTGATTTCAGTATATTAAAAAGCAAATTATTTTTCAGTATTGCAAAGCAAGTTTTACATTTGGAAAAGTCTTGCAATTCAAAAGTTAGATTTTTTCATTGATAATGCATTTATTCTTTAGCTGAAAGTATTTTTTATTTTCATTGAAAGCCAAAGAGAAAATTTTTTGAATTATTATCTAAAAAATATTTTGAATTAAGGTGTACGTACACACTTGAAGATTTTTTTTTTAATTTTAACTTTAAAAATCCAGTTTTTTTATAGTAGGTTATTAATATATGTTTAAACTCATTTCTGCGAGAAAAACCACATTATACCAGTTATTAATTAATTAAATAATATTTAATGAGCTAATTAGCCTGTTTTTTGAAACATGATATCTTAAATTCTAATTTGTGCAGTCACACAATACTAGTTGGAAATGATGCCTAATATTAGTCTTCATGTTGTCTGCCTCAATCAAGTTATAAAAATGTATAGTTTTTTTTAAACGATTTTTTCATCAACGATGAATAGAAAAAGCGAGATTTTTTCTGTCATTTTAACTTTTAAACAGCTATCAAAAATTTATTTCTATAAATATAATGTTGATTGAAGCACAAAACATCCACTATTTCATACAGATTATTTTGATATATAAATAACTGTATTTGCTTAATTTCTTGTTGAGTTATGATTGTTTGAATGAAGCAACATAGTGGAAAAATATCGTTCTTCATAAAATGAGTTTTAAAAACACCGTAACTAGAGTTTATAATGAAAGCACCTCAAGAAAAATAATTATAACTCGATAAATATTTCGAATATTGACAACATCTTGGTATCATCTGAAAGCTAAAGGGTCAGAGAATATTATTAAGCAATAAAAAAATATTCGATATTTTGTACGATTTTCAAAGTTTTAAGTGTGTACATACACCTTAAGGAAATTTGAATTTTACTTTAATATATATATAAATGATTGTTTTCCAATAAACTTAATGATTAGTGTTCGATTGCGAGCTTTACTGGGATATACCACACTTGTTCATCCTACCGTGGAGCACCTCTGATATGAGAATGAGAAGATTCCAGCATGGTGTTTAATTTTCGCCATTGGGAGGGGGGGGGGAGGTACAGAAAAAATATATTGCCGTCAAACCCCTATAGGTGATCAGACGGTCTTCTTACGGTAGGAATTCTACCGTGGCCTTAGAACTCCATCTCAGTTCTCGCTAGTGATGTTGGGGAGGTCCGTCATTCACGATTTATCCATGTGCTTCAAAGCGGGCTAAATAGTCAATATGTTCCAATACGGGCGAAATGTATTCCCCTCTCTTTGGGCTAATTCCTGTCTATAATAATCTATCTGGATGCTCATCTTTATCATGGCCATCCTATTGTTTAAAAACTTCTAACTAAACTTTTCCTTTTATCGTAATTTGTGGCAGTAGCTTATAAATAATGACAATAGTACGTTTGGACATTTGTACATCCACAATTTAGATACAATGTGCTTCAAAGCGGGCTAAATAGTCAATATGTTCCAATACGGGCGAAATGTATTCCCCTCTCTTTGGGCTAATTCCTGTCTATAATAATCTATCTGGATGCTCATCTTTATCATGGCCATCCTATTGTTTAAAAACTTCTAACTAAACTTTTCCTTTTATCGTAATTTGTGGCAGTAGCTTATAAATAATGACAATAGTACGTTTGGGCATTTGTACATCAACAATTTAGATACAATGTGCTTCAAAGCGGGCTAAATAGTCAATATGTTCCAATACGGGCGAAATGTATTCCCCTCTCTTTGGGCTAATTCCTGTCTATAATAATCTATCTGGATGCTCATCTTTATCATGGCCATCCTATTGTTTAAAAACTTCTAAGTAAACTTTTCCTTTTATCGTAATTTGTGGCAGTAGCTTATAAATAATGATAATAGTACGTTTGGACATTTGTACATCAACAATTTAGATACAATGTGCTTCAAAGCGGGCTAAATAGTCAATATGTTCCAATACGGGCGAAATGTATTCCCCTCTCTTTGGGCTAATTCCTGTCTATAATAATCTATCTGGATGCTCATCTTTATCATGGCCATCCTATTGTTTAAAAACTTCTAACTAAACTTTTCCTTTTATCGTAATTTGTGGCAGTAGCTTATAAATAATGACAATAGTACGTTTGGACATTTGTACATCAACAATTTAGATACGATGTGCTTCAAAGCGGGCTAAATAGTCAATATGTTCCAATACGGGCGAAATGTATTCCCCTCTCTTTGGGCTAATTCCTGTCTATAATAATCTATCTGGATGCTCATCTTTATCATGGCCATCCTATTGTTTAAAAACTTCTAACTAAACTTTTCCTTTTATCGTAATTTGTGGCAGTAGCTTATAAATAATGACAATAGTACGTTTGGACATTTGTACATCAACAATTTAGATACAATGTGCTTCAAAGCGGGCTAAATAGTCAATATGTTCCAATACGGGCGAAATGTATTTCCCTCTCTTTGGGCTAATTCCTGTCTATAATAATCTATCTGGATGCTCATCTTTATCATGGCCATCCTATTGTTTAAAAACTTCTAAGTAAACTTTTCCTTTTATCGTAATTTGTGGCAGTAGCTTATAAATAATGATAATAGTACGTTTGGACATTTGTACATCAACAATTTAGATACAATGTGCTTCAAAGCGGGCTAAATAGTCAATATGTTCCAATACGGGCGAAATGTATTCCCCTCTCTTTGGGCTAATTCCTGTCTATAATAATCTATCTGGATGCTCATCTTTATCATGGCCATCCTATTGTTTAAAAACTTCTAACTAAACTTTTCCTTTTATCGTAATTTGTTTCAGTAGCTTATAAATAATGACAATAGTACGTTTGGACATTTGTACATCAACAATTTAGATACAATCATACATCTTTCTGCATTTCTCTATTTTTTTACTATTTTACATATCAAACACTTTAGCTATATTTAAATCTATTTTATTGGATGTAGGTATTGGCTGTAGGAGAATTATTTTGGAACAGAAGTTTTATTAGTTTTGAAGAGATGTTAAAGTGCGAAGGCAATATTTGTGTTACTATAATTCTATCCAAATCTTCTCACCACATAAGAGGAACTAAGTTTCATTATAGACAGAATAAACTTGCAACAGATATATAATATACATACATATGCATAGAATCTTGAATTAGAGAACCATCTGCCATTAATTTAAAGTTTCTGTTTCAAGGCAACCGCGGTCCTCCAAACCTTCCAAAGTGGCTCGATTCTATTTTAATTTTGAAGGCTAAAGTATTTTAAAAATCATAAAATATTTCATTCATGTATTACTTCAATCCTTAAGCATTTTATTAATATTTTAAACCCCTGCTTTAAAATGTTTTCCTTAGATTTCATTAGTAAGTTTGAAGGAAAATATTATAAAGTATTTAGCTTATATAAATTTTAATTCCTTAAAAGTATGCATGATATTTATTTTTTTATCATTTTACTACGCAATTAAGACATCAAGGTCAAGTAAGTACAATGCATCAAGGTCAAATTCAAGGTCATTTTGTAAAATATAAATATTAATTTTGAGGTCATTCTTACTGTCACCTGAATTCTACGAAACTTTACTTAAGTCACTTTTCACAAAGGTTTAGCATAAAATGTTTCACATTATGTAAAATGAAAAAAATCTTTAGTTCAGTCATTTAACTTTCAGACTTTTATAGAAGTTCCCGAATCGTCCCTATGGATAAACTTAAGCCTGTAAATGACAGCATAAGAAAAGAAAAGAAAAAAATAATCCATGTAAATTGAATAATCTAAGCAAACTTTTTTTGTTCTTTGTCTCCCTTTTAATTTTCAAAGAAGTGCAGACGCGAACATTAAAAAGAAAAGAATCTTAAAATGCTTCGATTAAAAGAAAAAAGATCCAAAAATTGTTTTTACATTATTTCCAGTGAATACATAATAGATTTCTGCAGTTTCAATGATAAGAAAAAAAATTCTTTAGAACTTTGATTTTGACACATTTGTTAGTTTGGAAACAATGTAAGCAATAAAGAAGATTTTGAAAGTTTAATTAACACGGAAAAAACTCAAAGTGTTTGAAGTAAAGTGTTCGGTATGATAAAAAGAGAACAAAGTAAGAAATGGAACTCTTATTAAAAAGTTGAAAAGTGAATGTTTTTATCAAAGCGTCTTTCTCTCTATAATTTGATAACAGTTAACTCGATTTATTACATTCTATTAAAGATTCAAATTAGATTCTTTTGTACTTTTAGAAAATATAAGAATAAATTCAATCACTTTTAAATTTTGTATGAAATTTATTCGTTTATTTAGTTAAAGATAGATTGCATTTAATATAATATTAATTAAAGTCAGAGTAATTAATTACAGAATGCTTATATGAAAAATCTTATGGGCGGTAATGATATTTAAATATTAGGTATATGAGCCTTCATTTTGCGCAAAATTAGAATTTAAGAATTTTAATAATACACGGATTAAAGGCAAAATTTATTTAGAAAAAGTATATCAAATGCTTCATTTTGTCATTTCATTTTCATTTGAAGCCTTTTATATTTTTACCATTTCGTATACAATATATAGAAAAGGAAAATATTGCAATCGTCAAAGCAATTTGAACAGGAGATTTTGTCGAATCTCTTCTTTTCAAGCAATACTCAAAACGAACACATATATCTCGAGTGGAATGATGACTATTTATTTGTCCGCCTGTATATGAGCCATATAATAGAAAAATACTTTGACCTAGGCCGAGAAAATTTTGTGTATGGATTCCACTTCAAATTTGTAGACTAGAGTTTTGTACAGGATGTCTGTCTATCTGATTTTCCGAATATAAACGAACAAGAAAACTGCAAAACATAGAATTAGATAAAATTTTCCACACAGATTTATCATCTAAAGTGAAGATCTGTATCAATTTTGTCTGGCAAAGGTCTGACAGTCTTTTGCACTGAACAGTTTCGTGCTTATAAATGCAATGCGTTCAAAACGCAGTGACTTAAATAATTGAAATTTGGTATCTTTGTTATCTTGTGGTTTCATTTATAATTTCATATCAGGTTTTGGTTTAACCGGCCGTAAAAAATGCTTAAAAATTACATTTTTAATTCTTTTGTCAGCGATTGATCGCCACTTACCTGTAATGATTAGCGATTAATCGCTAAAGACTAGTAATGGCAAGTGATTAATCGTCATTGATAAATCCTTGTCAAGGATCGATCTTTCATAATTATTGTCAGCTAATGACGTGCAGCTAATAAATAAGTTCAATTTCCTTTAATATGTTATAAAGCTTGTACTTTCATAAACGAATATATATATATATATATATATATATATATATATATATATATATATATATATATATAATACGAGTCCTCGTGGAGTTCACAACCTTTCACAGGTTCGAAATTTTATGCGTCGATTGAGGGATAGCACCTATATAAGAAAGTATGCTTTAAAGTTTAGATGAAACCATTTTCTTCAATTTAATGTTATACTGGAGAAATTTTATTGTTTCATTTCTGATATTTTTCATTACAAAAAGTTCATCATATGCTTCGGCAATTTTAAAAATAATGCATTTATGGCAACACTTTCAGGACTCCTACATGCCTGATTATTTTAAAGCTATTCCCTGTACCGTAAATTGAGAAAAAAGAGTATTAGAATGTTCTAAAGAGTCCAAATGAACCAAAGTCTACACGCAGATACTTCTAGATGTTTGCTAAGAAATGATCATTACTAAGATGTAATCAGATATCTAATTAAGAATGAGTGGAAATTTCATAATATTTTCGCAATAGCTTCGAATTCTATTATCGTATAATCAGCAGACATGTCCTCTCCTTTCTTGTATATTCACTAACAAATGTGTTTATTATTAATCGTATGCAATTCACAAACAATAATATGAAAGAGCCTATTAACGTGCGATCTTTTGCAGTTTTGTTTGGTCATAATCGCTTGTAGGCGGTTAATGCATAAGTAAGAGAAAACATAATACATATTTTTGGCATCTTTTTTCCCAAACGTTTAAAACCAAACTTGGACACAGAACTATAATTTTAGTCACAGAATCACGTATGAGATTTCTAATTTTTAAATCGGTTTGTTTTTGAATAATCATATTTATATGCTTTTAAAAGTACAGACAGACATACAGTTCATCCCTTCGTGGATTCGTTTCCAAATTTAATGCATATCTACATTTTATATGATAAACGTATGCGAAATTTATCATATAATAGTTCTCTTCATTTATTAGTTATCATATTAATTTTAACTTAGAATTACCAGACTGACTTCCACTGAATGGATTTCTTTCAGAATTTTAAAATTTAGCATAAGGTCTATATAAATATAATGCATAGACCACATTCCAAATTTCATTGTTCTAGCTCAAAGTGTTTTTTGAGTTATCGCTTTCACAGATAGACAAAACGAAATAACTCTAAAAATTTGTTATTAGGATTCGGAAGTCCGAAGCGTAGAGGTTTATCAAAATCATGAGTTTCGAGTTTTTTCGACAAATACAATACTTTCTCTTTGTATATTTCAAACATGAAAAAATAAAAATCATGATACCTGTTTAAACGCAAAAAAAAAGATTAATAATTTCTCAGTATTATTAATTTCATCAAAGTAATTTTTTTCTGTAATTTGAATAGATTTTAAAAATTAATTTTAGAATTGTTTTTATTGTTATAATGAAATTCAAGCCAAATTTATTTTATTATCAAATTTTGCATCCACGCGCTGTTGAGAAATGCTTATATTATCATAAAAAAACTTATTCCTTTTATTTGGTTATTAAAATCAAATCAAAACAAAAGTTTCATTGATACTATTTTGAGGGTACTTTTCACTGATACTATTTTGAGGTTTCTTTAAATCGGCTAATCCGATATTGGTAATCAGTTTTTTTAATCGGGTAAAAATTAAAAACGACAGAACGCATTATATGGTGCAATCAAGCATAAAATAGCATCGAGTTACCATGTATCGAATTAGAGGGCTATATCTTCTTCAATTTTTCATTCCCATTATTATTTGTAACCTTTTATTTTTAAGTAAATTAATATTTTGCGGATGATTTTCCTATTAGCTAGATTTTTTCATTATGGAAATCTCTCCTATTATTTCTGCGTTTTCACAAAATACTTTTTTCAATTTCGCGTTAGTAAATCATTCCAAGCATTTCGCATTTTTGTTACAACGGAATAATAATCAATCGTAATAATATTCAATAATAATATCCCATTGAATACCGTTTTTTAAATTCAGATATTTGCCAAAATATTCCTTAATCTCGCCTAAAGGCGCCATTTCATTCTAAAGAAATGAAATGGTTTAGTGGTTTTCTTTTTCAAGCAGCAATTTTTTTCAGTTTTTTTTATCAACTTAAACCCTCGATTTTCGTTTCAAAGTAATATTTTTTTTTATTTTGTATTTCAGAGAGAGAAAATGCATTTTAAAGAAATTTTTTTCATCGGAATAGTACAAGTATTCTTTGGAAAATGCTAAAATAATTTTGAAATAAATCTTTATTTCGAATCAAATTTAAATGTTCGATTCAACTCATCGATTCTTTCTAGATTTAAATATGTAAGAAAAAGAGACAAAGCTGTTTTATACCTATTGGAACAACAATTTTATTAAATATTTAAAAAACCATTATAATTCTTCATAATAAATAATTCATAAACCATATTTCAATGATTTTGATGAATGTTTTAATCGGAATTCATCCGTTTCATTAACTTAATTGTTAAAATGCTCCTTGTTGTTAGAAATGTTTTACCAATATTGTTGTTTTAGAAATGCTTCACTCGTACTTTTTTCTAATATTAAAAATCAATTATGGATGTCATGATCCATTAACACGAAGGCAAAATTTTGATTTCAAAATAAGTACATACATTTAATCTTCCAACACGGCTACTCAATGCCATTAATATAATTATTCATTTTTTATATCATGTTTTGTTTAAGTCACGCATTTTTTTAATTCCCTGATCATTGTGAAGGATACTTCAAGGTCACACAGCTCCGTTCTGAACGAAGAAAAAGTCGAGGAGTCAAACAAAGAATTCTATGCTGCATTTTTCTGTTAAGCACAAAGACACGGAAAAGAAAAGAACACACAAACTTCGAGGCATGACAATAAAAATTATAATATGACGTAACTTCTGCTAATAATCAGGGAAAAAAATGTATTTCCAAAGGTTGTGCCGAGCAAAATGGTTCAAATTATGGAAATAGAATGAATCGAAAATCTTAACTGCTGACTAAAATATCAGTCAACGCAGAGGAATGAAAAAAACATCAAAATCAACGAATAAATCTGCAGAGAAAATTGTTTTATTTTCAAAAATTTTATAATTAGTTTAACCTGAAAAGTTTTTTTTTATGCCCAGCAGTGCTACGTGCAAGGATATGTTGAACTTAAAGAAATTAAAGGAGGATTCATTATGCGTAGTGATAATTTTAACACAATATTACAATACCCTGAAAATTAAAAAAAAAAAATATTAAAAGAAATGATGGAAAAGAATTCTAGCCTTTTACCAACAGTTTTAAGATTTTTTGAACTTTTGTTGGTCATTGTTTTCTTAACGAAAAGGTGGATAGTTCATGAGCATAACAGCCAGTCATTAAAATTCCTGTTCATACGGCTCTGTGGTAACGGGGAGAATGGTCGTAGTTAAAAAACGTGCTACGTAGCACGTTAGCTAATCTGCAGGTAATGGGAAAAGTAGGGTCAAATTTTACCCTGATTTTTTATTAAAATCCCATTTACAGAAGGCTTTTATAGTTCCTGTTAGAATACAATATAAAGAATTAATTTAGTTCAGTTTAAATAATCCCATTGTGATAACGTTCATGATTTATGATGATGTTCATGAAGTTAGATGCAAACGTATGTTATAGCTTTCGGCTTTTCAATTTTGTTTGTCTATGAATTAATTGCGAACTATTTTTTCTCTGTCATAAGAACTCTTTAGACTAATAAGATACCGTCATACGCAAGTTTACAAAGAAAAAATTGCACTTATTTCCACAAAATTACTGTGCAAATGTCAACATTCTGATTTTTTTATTAGAATGTTAAAAATAATAAACCAACGCAATCACCACTTCTAAGGCCTAATAAGTACTACCAATATATTGGGTTATTTCAGAATTTTGCAAGAGGGTGATGAAGTTTCATTATATTGTTATTACCAGCTTTCGCAGAGCGGACACCTGCGATACGTGCAATAAGAGAATCAATTAGGTTCCTGAAGGTGTTCACTGGGATGTTGAGGCAAGCCAACTCCAGTGCCGTGGCCATCCGCATTGGGTTAAGCGGGTGAGGATCCATGGTGCGAGCAATCCGATCGAAGTGGTCCCACAGATTCTCGATTTTTTTTCAAGTGCAGGGAATTTTTTGTTGGCCTCATCTCGGAACTCTTCGAACCACGCACGTACACGGCGAGCTTAATGACACGTCGCATTGTTCTGTTGGTAGATGCCATCATCCTAAGGAAGAACAATTCACATGTAAGGATGAACATGGTATGCAAGGACAGATACATACTTGTGTTGATCCATCGTGCCTTATACAATGATGAGTGCACCTAGAGAATACCACGAAAACATTCTCCAGATCATAATGCTTTCTTCTCCAGCTTGGACCCTTCCGGCAATTGTTGCTGGGTGTTTGCTTTCAGACGTTTCCCGCCATATACGCCAATGTCCATCTGTCCGATGGAGCATAAAACATGATTCATCAGAAAAAGCCACCTGTCTAGACTCTGTCGAAGTCCAGTTGCGGTACTGGTGTGCAAATTCTAGACTCCGTCGCCGATGAACAGCATTCAGCATAGGTGCATTAACCAAGCGTTTGCTGCGGAGGTTCATACGCAACAACGTTCGCTGAACCGTCGTTGTGGAGACACTGTTAGTAGCCTCTTGGTTCATCCGAGCTGTCAGTTGTTCAACGGTTGCACGTCTATTCGCCCAAACGCATCTCCGCAGCCATTTTTCACTTCTGCCATCTATGGCCCGTGGTACACCATATTTGCCACGTCGCTGATTTTGGCTAGTACCAATTTTCCTTGCACGGTATACTTTTACCAAGGCAGTCCGCGAGCAGGTTACAAAGCCGTTTCGGTAATGCTTCCACCCTTGGTCCTAAAGTCAATGATCATGCCTTTTGGGAAGTCGGATAAATCGCTCCGTTTATGCATGACTGCAGGAACTGAAATTTTTTCCGAATTCCTACAACACACTTTATATATCCAACAAATTTGCTGTTAGTACGTGCCTTCTGCGATTTGTTGTTTAACATTGACATTAAAAGTAGATGGTGGTCACATTAATATGACTGGACTGTGTAGTAAACTATATATTTAAATAAAATGCATTACGATCAATATCCAACATTATGATTTTTTAAAATTAAGATGTTAAAAATAAAGAATCAATGTAATTACCACTTATAAGGCCTAATAGATATTATCATTATGCTAATGTTACTTCGGAATACATGAGGTTGGAGAAATTTCGGTATATCTTTACTATTATTAAAAACTATACATATGAATAGAATGTATTACGAACAATATTCAACATTATGAAATATTTTAATTAAGATGTTAAAAATAAAAAAGCAATTTAATTACCACTTATAAGGCCTGAATAAATATTACCAACATGTTATTTCAGAATTTTGCAAAAAAAAAAAAAAAAATGATGAGATTTCGTTACATCATTACTATTATAAAAACTATATTTAAATAGAATGCATTACGATCAATATCCAACATTATAATTTTTAAAAATAAGTAACCAATGTAATTACCACTTATAAGGCCTAATAGATATTACCAATATGTTATTTCAGAATTTTACAAAATAAATGATGAGATTTCGTTACATCATTACTATTATAAAAACTATATTTAAATAGAATGCATTACGATCAATATCCAACATTATAATTTTTAAAAATTAAGATGTTAAAAATAAGTAACCAATGTAATTACCACTTATAAAGCCTAATAGATATTACCAATATGTTATTTTAGAATTTTACTAGAAGTTGATGAGATTTTGTTATATCATTACTATTGTAGAAAACTATATATTTAAATAAAATGCATTACGATTAATATCCAAAATTGTATCCAAAGCATTTCCTCACGTTGCATATAAATTCCTATCGCTTTTCTGGAATCTATCGGAGATATGCGGGAGTTTAAACGCATTGCAGATCCTGTTTAAACAGTGAGCCACACACACTCTCTCTTTAAATATTTGCTTTGAGTGTGATTTGGATGGGAGACATTTACCGTTTTCGCTATCTTCTCAATATCCGGGCCGGAATCGAGATCCTGAATTGAACTTTGATAACTAATTTATACAGTTTGAAAGCTTACATTCCTGAAGAATCATTAGTTAGAAGGGAATAGGATAATGAGTATCGATTATTCATTGTCAAGTGTTCACGGTATCGGTGTTTCAGCAACTACTTAAATGATTATGTGTCGTACAGAAAATATTCATGGAATTTAGCCATGTTAAGCAAGGAATTAGTGAGATATTATCGTGGTAATTTGTGGAATTTTTAAATTTTTTAACAGAATTTCGATAAGTTTTTAAAATTTAGCATAGGGTACCTCATCCTATTTCCTCCTTTGGAGTTTAATGTAATTCAAGTTTCATAAAAACTGTAACATATATTTTTAGAGAAAAATAGTTTTAGTTAAAGATAGCTGTTTTTTTTATGGATCAAATTATATTTCTACACAATAATGAACACAATATATAAAGCGGAACATGGAGTTAAAGAAAAGAATGTTTTATTTAATTTCTAAACAATAATTTCTACTTCTAAACAATAATTTCTACTTCTGAACAATAATATAATTTCTAAACAATATTAATATTCTATTTCTAAATACTAATATAATTATTAAATAGGATGTCATCCATTATTATAAGAATTTGGGAGTTATCATTGCAAACGTGTTATGTGCATTTTACTGTGATAAATTTAACCACATGCAAATAGTTGCATAACAGATTACCTACAATGCAATAATTCTTTTAAAAAATATAACATAAGAATTCGTCATTAGTTCCACGAAATAGTTATTTTACGAAATATTAATATTACTTATTAGAAATATTATTTATTAGTATCATTTTTTAAATAAATCTTCAAGAAACCTCTTCTAAGATTCATAGAGAATGCGAATGTATTGACGCTTTATAGGACCGATCGTTTAACTTGTGATTAGGACTTGATGAACCAGATGCGACTCAGATAGATTTTGGGATTTAGAAATTTCATAACCTGGAACGATATTTTTTGAAATTTTAGCTTCAGAAAATAATTAAAAATTAATCAAAATTATGACTTATTCTTACTATACCAATCAAAATTATTTTAATTAATCTTCAAAACATAATTTTTTGAATATTATTATATATATATATTGATATATATAAATATATATAATATATTTTGATATATATATATTGAATATTATATAAAATTTGCTCAATGTTTTTGGTTATTTTCAATTAATTTTTAAATATATTTGTAAGGTTTTTTTTGCAACAATATATTTCATTGTTGTAATGAAAATCAAATCTTTCTCATTGTTGCTGCAAATATTTCGCCATAGATTTTTATTGCCATATTTTTAGGAAGAAGGTGGGTAGAAATATTCATTTTTCCAAATTGAACTTTTATAAATATTTATAAAAAAGTTTTGGAATTGTATTGTATTTTATTTACAATTAAGGTTTAATCTCACGTGTAAGGAATGAAGGAAAGATTTTAATATGTAGCTATTTGTAACAAGGTTATTTTTTCAGGAAACATTTTTAAAAACATAAAACTGTTATTAACTAATCTAAATTAATTTTGTTAATTAATTTTTGTTAATTTGCTTCTTTGTATTAATTCTAATTTAATATTTTTCAACTGAAATGGAGAACGTTTTATAAATGATCCACTGAGACATTATGGAAATTATGAAACATACTCTGTATTGCATATATAACTTCAATTTTGAACGATTATACTTTTCATCAATAAAATATGAATGAATAAATTTATCTAATCAAGAAAGTAATTAATATAAGTTGAAATTTAATCTCTTCAAGTAATAGTAGATATTAAATAGTGTTTAAATAATATTAATAGAGTTAAATTGTTTCAAATCAGATTTCGGATTTTAAATGAGATGTCAAAAAAGGCAGAAGCATATTAGAATGAAAAGAAACATGTAAGACTTTTAAATAACTCGAATTTCACATATAAAATTTGTTTATAAATTTGGAAGTTTCAAACTATTTTGGTGAGGATGCCATTAGGATGCAGTTTCATAAAATATTTAATTGATTATTTTAATAAGCATTAATCTTGGTAATTTTATATAAAAATCAAATGTTATAAATATAGTTATAATTACAGAAGATATTATCCTAAAAAGTTGGTTAAACAGCTATTAAGTATGGAAACTTTATCGTTTGATACGAAGTAGGTTTAGAAATTTTCAACCTTAGACATTTCGAAGAATGGCGAAATCTTTTTTCTTTTATTTGAAAAAGAATTCATTTGATAAGTGTTATTTGATATTACATAAAGAAATCATTGCCTCTGTGCTTGCTCATATATATATATATATATATATATATATATATATATATATATATATATATATATATATATATATATATATATGTAATGATATTTTAAACTCTTAATTCAAATTAATTTCTAAAGCTTTATCTTAATTTAGCCCATAGTAATTTCATTCTCTTATTTCCTGATCCAACTCCACTTTCTCAATTTAATTTATTCAAGAGAAGCTTTGTAAAAATGCTTACATTTGCACTTTTACATGCTCCGCGTGACGGGACAGAAAAATGTCCAGTAAGCACATTCTTTTTAAAAGATCCTTGTGTTTCCTTTTCTTGTGATTGACATGCGTCAGAAATTCCTATCAGAATCTTAATAATATATTAGGATTTGTAAAAAAACATTTTCCCTATCAATATTACATGGTATATAAGACGAGGGATAATTTATTTCGCGCTTTTTCCCAACTCCTGTTTTTGTGTCGCTCTGTGGCGGACGTGCCTTGTCCGCGCCTTCTTGTAAAATATTATGCCTTCCCGGCAGAGAATAAAACGAATTGAAAAATTTCAAAATGCAAAGTCTTCTTCACTGTCTTCGAAGCTTGCCTTCAGCTTTCGGAAAATTAAATGCTTACATATACATATGTATAACAGAGTTAAAGTCCCTCAATATTTATTTTTTAACAACTATTCATCTAATCATGGGCAAGAAATAACTCATAGAAAGAAGGTTTGAAATTATGTAGGAGGAATAGTATGTGATATATTATTATTCAATCTTCATTATTGCTTCCAAATCATCAAATTATATTTTAAATAATGTCAGGGAATTTCAAACTTGGTGGTTCATTCTTCATGTTTGGTAGTATCGTTCAAAAATATAAAAACTGACAGTGTAATAAAAGGTTTGGTAAGTGATCTTTAAATACATTAGTTCTGTACGTTCGGAGAAAGATCTTATGGAATCAAAATTGCAATATGTGGAGCTGTAGGCAAATTTTGTATGTTAATTTTTTTCCCAAGTTATAAAATGAAATATTAAAAAAGTTACTCCAAATTCAGACCCAAATAACGGGAATATTGAGGGACGTTTAATGAACTGTGTTGCCAATTTTTCCTCCATTTGCAGATTTTAATATCATTCTCTCATAGGATTTAATGTGATCTGGTAATGGTTAAGTGTGTGCCAAAGTGGTGTTACACCGGCAAAGAGTTCATAATTAGGATTTTAAAAAAAATAGAATTTTAGTAGATTTCAAAGGATAGACATTCTAAAAGCTTTCATATGGGAATATGCTGAGCCAACGAAAAATAAATTAATTAAAAAAAAGTTTACGAAAAAAATAGCTTAAAAACCTTAGGAATTAAGTCTGAATTCCATAAGCAATAAAACCTACATAATATTGCAAAGCAACAGACAGTGTCATTCTAGCGTAATTAGTGAACAATAAAATTTACCAAAAATAGGCAATTTAAACTTAAAAAATAATGAAAAGAAAATAAAAAATATAAAGAAAATGGAAATAAATAAATAAATAAAGAAAGAAAACTAAGAATAAATTATGGGATATAAATTATAGGATATCTATTATAGGATATAATGTACAATATCAGTTCCTTGCTTTAAGATTATTTGAACTCATTTGCAAATAATGCATCAAAATAGTGATTTCAGAAATTCGCAGCCAGAAGGTTCAAGAAAACAAAAATGATTCATCGAATACATTTTTTCTGCCAAATATTCATCAATTTTGTTAAATGCATTTCCAAACAAAAATAATTGTTTAAAAAATACTTGATAATTTTTCTTATTTATCAACCTTTTCCGTATTTTCAATATAATAATCATCCTCAGTTCATACACAATCATAGTCAAAGATTTTCGATTATCATCTAAGAAAATGCTTTGATAGAGGGTTCTTTTGGCGCCATCGATCTAAAATTGTCGGCCCACGTGATGCTGAAATGGCCATCTGAAAACTAACTGAACAGTTAGACGGGACGTCTCGGATGTAAATAGCAAAGAGGCGTTTTGGAGAATGACTAGTGCAAGCCAAGGACTTATCTCGGTTTCGGACAGTGGAATATTTAAAGATGGTCAGGTGACAAACACATATTCTAATGATTTTACTGTAAATATGCATCTAGAATTTCTGAATTTATAATTATAAAGTGCTGAAATATTTCCTTGAACATATAAAAGGAATATCGTTTTACCAAATATTTCTTTTGTGGAAAGGATAATTTACCTCTGTGGTGAACTTTTGGTATATTGTTCGCATTAATAGTTTTATTTCTTTCAGTAAAAGTCATATACTTCTTAATTTTTGCAATAATTAAATGCTGAAAAATATTTTGAAAATGCATGAAATTAAATCTTATTTAAAGTTAGAAAAAGTGAAAAATATGCCAAATTCTTTAAAGTGAATGCTTAATTTTATTTTGTTAAGCTAGTAAGAAGCAATTTATAATTCATATTAATCGTACTCTGTATTTAAATGCAATTTAAAAAAACAATAATCAGTGCATTTAATTACTTTCTACTATTAGATATTCTAACTTAACCGATTTTTATTTTATGTGTTTGCGATGGATTCGTACAGAACTTAATTTTATTACTCTGAAATGGTGGATCATGATACTGAAATGGATTAACATATTTAAAATCCGCACAAGAAATTTACACGTCAAAAGTGATGTTTGCTTTACCTATTGAATTGTTAGTTATTATGTCTTAGTTAAATTGTATTCATTTAGCTGATTATTTATTTAGTTCTACGAATGTAAAAGATACTATTCCACTTATCAAATATCACTAATTCTATGAATTTTTAGATCTGTTTTTATATGTTTATTTAATCTTGAGAATCTATATGGAGTTTATGCTTTTCTTAATACATATGAAAATCATCGAAGTGAAAATAAAATATCTAAATTCCCCATTAAGTTTATTGTATAACAAGTATCACATTCAGGAAACAAACTAGCAATTATTTCTGAATATACTAAAGTTAATAAGCTGCATTTTCTCGAAATTACAGTCAGCAAAAATATATTTAACCAATCGAGAACGAAACAACTTTCTTTGTTGCATTTCCAATCGCAAAAATGTTTTTCTACCAAACGGAGACAAGATGCCATGGAGAATCTTCCCTGGAAAAAACAAGCAAGGAATTTCCCCTCCCCACAGCTTAATACCTTGTGACAAGAATATCCGAAAATATTCTCGCCTAAAAAAATAAATCAACGTACTTTGGAAAAGTTGGTTGGCATTACTTTTTTCATCTTCGTCTAGTTAAGCACCATGACTACGGCGGACAGCAAGGAAATCATATTTCCGCCCACTCCCGCCTCCACCAACTCCTCTCTCCCAAACGAGATGGACTCAACGCTTCAGTGTCTTCTGCCAGGTAGGCTTTTAGAACGTTTTTTTTTTTTTTTTTTTTTTTTTTCTTTTCCAAAAATTTTGCTTTATCGTTTGTTTTTGTTGAAAAGGGATGGAATTTGTGGTTGTTCTTTTTGGATTTAGAAATATTTCTTTGGGAGTTCATGTTGTCTTTGGTTTTAAATGAAATAATGGATAAAGCTTTAGATTAGTTATGGATAGTTTGATGCAAAGTGATTATGTCAAAAGCGAAAGAAGTTTGACATTTCTTTTCTAAAATATATTGTATTTTTGGGTGGGATTGAAAAACATAATTTTTTTTATGTATCATTATCTATATTCCACTATCATATGTACATTTTTCTTGTAAAATAATCTTATTTCAGAGATGAAATTTGCTACGTACATTTTGATATATTATTTGATGTTTTGTATTTGATAACAGCTAATATCTTTGATCTTACGGAAACTATTTGATAATACTTCTTTTTAAGTTTTGATTGATAATTGTAATTCTTCTACGAGAATCATGTCTATCAGCTATTTAGAAATTTATTATGCCTGTATAAATTAAAAGAGAAAATTTTAAAATTTGTGTAAGAAATTCAAGTGTCTTAAATAGAAAAATGTTGAAATTCAAAGAAAATTGGTGCCTCTGGATCAAAACAATGCTCTTGATAATGATTCATCTACCGTAATATTATTTTTTTTTAATTATGCTAAATTATGAAAAGAAGAAGGGTTTTAATATTATCGAAGTGCGTTTGCTTATGAAAAAATAAAAAGTATAATTGAAAATGTAGTTAAAAGTTTTAAAAATTTATAAAAACTTGAAACGAAAAATGTATAAAAATAAAATAGGCATAAATGAAACGTTAATTTCTTTTTAAAAATTTCTAGTAGTAAAGGAATGTTTCAAAATTTTGATTAATCTTTAACAAAAAAGTTTGAAAATAAATACCAGGGGTGGTATCTATTTTCCAAAAATCAATTATGCTCCAAATTTAGTAGTTAAAAATTCTAATTGTAGAAAGTTTTGAACCTTTTTGCCATCGTGCATGTTGCATTACGCTTGAAACAAGTTAATGGTAAAATTCAATTTATCATGCTAAGAAATCTCGCGAAAATATATTCTATCAATTAGTGGATAATTTTTTAAAGCTTCGTTTAAAACCAACAAGATTGCATCAAATCATACAATATGTAGATTATGAATTAGGTAATTGTTATTTGTTAAATATTCTTTTGTACAAAGTTTAATCTAAGTATACAAATAAATATACACCATTTGAGTGAATATTTCAGAATAGTTAGAACAGAGATTATTTATGAGAAATTAAAAGTAACCAAAGACCTGCATTAAAAATTTGCCTTGCATGCCTGCTGTAACGCTTTTAAAATGTATCGAATCACCTCATTTCTCATTACATACTCTTGATGAAATTTAAAAAAATAAAACATTTATATATTTTTATTATTTATTAAACATTTACGTAAAATTAGATCCAAACAGAACTTGAATGTTGTCCTTTAAAATGCAACTTCCTATTGATTTCAACATAAACAATTAGCAATTAAATAATTATTTTACATTTAGTTCTATATCAGTATAATGTAATAATGATAACGCTTCAGAATTTTCGATAAATTATTTTATATTGATTAACGTATAATTAATTTCTTTAAATCATGAAATGCATAACCTTTAAAAATAACATTGGAGAGAACTACATATAACAATAGCAAAACTTATGTTTTAACTGACATTTACAATGAAATATTAGTAACATTAAAAAAATAAATTTAAAAAATCTGCTTAAATAACGATACAAATTTATAATTTATAAAAACTATAATTTATATATCAACATTTGTGCAGTAATTAATTCCGTGATTTGAGCTTGCAATTGTAGCATTTAATTGCATCGTATTATTATAAAATTTTATTTAAAATACAATTAAAATGTTGTATTCCAAGCGCGATCAAAAATATTTAACTTTCAATGCGTTGAAAATTCAAAATTATTTATGTCCATGCATTGCCATATTATGTTATTGTCTCGACTTGCATAATTGAAAAGAACAGAAAAATTCGAGCAATGAACTCCGAATCTTGTTTCTATCCTTCCTTCCCTAACAACGCATAAAAGATACAAAAAACAACCACTTCCGCATAGTGGAAATAACACCAAAGTTGAACAATTTTTCTATTTAGGGATGCCAGGCAAGCGAAGCAGATTGTATAAACTAACATCTAAAATATTCATTCACCGTCTTTTCGGGCCAATTCATTTTGATTAATTCACGGCGCACAAAAAAAGAACACAGAGAAGGTCTGACTATTTCCTCCTTGGCTATCTGAGTCAGCCTTTGAAGCGCTTTGTGTTTTTATTTGCTCTTTTTTTATTAGTTATGATGATAGTCGAGACGGTATTATTTCTTTCCGAAGATAAAAAAAAGAAATTCGGTCCGAATTTCCCAGGAGATCTTACGTTTTTTGACATTTATTTTCTCCCAGGAATAAAAACCACGTTTGCCAATAAAGCTGAAAATGGGGTCTTGGTGTAGTTATTTTTTGACAGGATGACGCGAAGGTCAAATAATTTTTGTTATTTCACCGTAACAAAGCAAATATGTTAGGTTTGCTTGGTTTTCTGATCAAAGAATAAGAAAGTAAAAGGATAAGAATTTTCATTTCATGTGAATGTTGTAACATTCATAGAAAATGTAAGGACAATTTTTATCGCTATCATTTTTAGAAAACATTTCACTCCATTTTGATGTGCTCATAAAAGGAGAGAATTTTTCTGTAAGTCAATGAAAAATATTTTGGATCTTTCTTTAAGAAACGCAAATAAAAGAATTATTTTAATGTGAGCTTTGAATGCTAAAAGTAAGCGAAAAAATTATCTAAACAATAAAATTAATTGAATTTAAAAATCTTATTTCTAAAATATAACTAATTGAGGATTAGAAAATGAAATTTCTGATGCTACATGATTGATCATTTATATACAATATTAATAATTCTTTTAAAAAATACCTCTTTGCTTTAAGAAAAAAGTTAAGTAAATTAAATCATCATGAAAAATAACAATGAAAAATATATAAAGCAGTCGCTTTTCCTGTGTTTACCAACATCCTACTCAATGAAGCGAAAAATAACCATATAAATTTTAAATTATTTATATCGATAACTTATGTTTATTTTGCTATAAAATGTAAAAATGGGTAATATTAATATTCAGGTATGTACTGTATGTTCAAAACGCTCAATTGCAGTTTAAAATAATCATATCCTTTTCTTATTAGGATGATTCAAATGATTTTAGGAACTTACGATTTATATGCCGGCGTCCTGGCATAGGGGTAGCGCGTCTTCCCCATGATCTGGATGCCCCGGTTCGGGCATGGTTGTTTTTCCTTTGTTCTATCTGTGAGACGTGTGAATGTGCCCCCCTGTAAAAAGGGGTTGTGCAAGCAAATGTGATGCGTGAGTAGCTAAGACGTACTTTTGACCCTAGTTGGCGCTACTAAAACAAGAGACACTCCCTTGTCTTAAAATCCCAGACTTCGTCAGCGAGCTTGTCCATGGCAAATGCCAATATAAACAACAACGACGACGACTTATACAGAAATATGAAGATAGAAATTATTTGTTAAAGTATTGGATTTTTTAAGTTCTAGTTATTTTATTGGCTGAAACTTTTTTCAGGATTCTTTGATAAAATGTATTGTATATTGTTTATAAATTTTAAACATGATGCGTTAAAATCATTTTTTTCATTAAGATATAACGGAAAAATACATTTCTTCTTCGGGTTCTTTTTAACCACTTGGACATGAAATCTCTGCACGCAGTAGGTTTCAAAGTTTTTTTAAAATATCAGAAAAGTATATAAAAACGTAATCTATCGAACAACGCAATTTATTTTTTCATCTCTTGAAATTAAGTAAATGTTATTGTTTTTGAAACTGTTACTTTGAAATTTAATATAAGAATGTAAAATATTTTTCTAGTAGCAGCAATGTATATAGACCCTGTTTCCCAATTATTTTAGGTTGATGTCAAATGGACACGCCTCCGTATAGGGCATACTCGCTACACGCATAAGCATTTTATTTTGGGTGTGACGGCACCTAAGTGCCCCGCATGTCATGTGGATCTTACCATAAATCATATTTTTAATCGAATGCCCATCTTTTAATTCCTCTCGTTTACTCTTTTTTAAGTCATCTTCATTAACTTTACAAGTCCTGGTGGGTGAGAAATTCCACCCAAGCATTTAAAAATTTTCAAAAGCCATTGGCTTTTACACTTGTATTTAATATTTCTAACTTCTGATCATGTTTGACTTTTACATCGCTTCATTGTAACACGCTTTTTGCACCAATGTTTTATTTAAATTCATTAACCTTGTAATACTTGAACTTTTATTTTCTGTATTTGTATGTTGATACCTTTTGATTTTATATTTTAACATGTATGTTTTTATTGATTGGTCTAGGATTTTACCATTTGCTTGGCGCAGCATGGTCAGATATGATTGTTACGTGAGAAAATCCTAATCGTCCAACCAATCAACAAAATGATTTTTATTACTTAGACAACAGGTTGAAAAAGATTCGAACATATTTTGTGATGAAAGAATGAAAAAAAAAAATACCATTTCATTTTATATTTCCTTAGCCGTAATTACCTAGCTCAGTTATTATTTGTTATCAGTAACACAAGGAATGTAATTTCGGATTATGTCTCTTTTGTCACTTTCTCCAATGCCTTCAACGATGCACTTCTTCAGAACTTGAGAATCGTTGTTTCTGAAGCAAATTTTTATTTTGAGACGAAAATTACCTTGAACAAGATCAAGGATATAATCTTATTGTTAAAATACCAAAATGTGATGTTTTTATGGGCAATTTGATACCAAGAAGGACTTCTTCTTAATCTTCTTAATCATGGACTAGCGTCCACGATTTGACTTCTCCCAAAAAGAGAAGTTGTCACTCTAGTCACAAAACTAGAGGATGTGTTATACACATTTGAGTAAAATGAAATGGGTTCTGGGTATTCGACCACACGATGTTATTTTGTATATTTTAAAAAGGGAAGGTATAATTCAATTATATTTACAAGATTTTATAAAAAAATTCTGGAACCTTCTCAGATTGGAAATATTGACAAATTTTGAATTATTTTGAATCATATATACATATATATTAAGGACATCCTGTTATTAGAACCTTGCTACACCTTTTATCTATAATAATTTACAGTTACTGTAAGAGCTTACAGCTTTATTTAAATAGATAGTTAAATAAAATTTAGAAGCTAAAACAATCAATAAGTATTGAAATTAATGAAAATCACATTTTTCTAAAAGTGTACTAAACTTTTTAATTTTATTTTCAAGAAAGCTTTTCAAAAGAATTTGAGTGAAGCATCTTTTTTTAAGTTTTCAATATTATTTATTATTTGATCAAAACCCTATTTTTTCAATAAATTTAGAGTGGCAAAAAAACATTCATTCCGTTTCTTTTAGACTCCTTAATCAATTTATTTACTCTTTTCTTTGTGAAACCTTTTGATAAAAAAAATATCTCCGTGTTTTCCAAATTGCATCAATCATTTAATTCACTTTCTCCTTTTTACTTTTCTTTAAATTCGAAGAAAATACTTCTGTTTTATATTTTCTAAGGCTTACTATTCATAAAACTAATGTGTTTTCTTATATTGTATTAATTTTATACAAAAATAAAAAAGGAATTTTCTATAAAGGAAGTGAATCGCTATCTGTTTAATTTAGGTAGTGAAAAAAGTTTATAAGGATTGAAACATTTTTTTATTTATTGTTCAAACAACTTTAGAAGCTTTCGTTCGCCTTTTCTCAAATATAAATATTACCAAAAGCAATGGAATCTCTCTCTCTCTCTCTCTCTCTCTCTCTATATATATATATATATATATATATATATAATATAATATAATTCATTAACAAAGCAATCAGCATATTCACTGCCTGCGATTCGTATGTGCCTTCTAATTCGATTATGTATTTCTTTTACTAAAGCTAAGAGATAGCAAAGAAGCTATAACCTAATTAAATAGATGGTGCGAATCTGAGATGTGCAGTTTAACAGCGAATGAATTAAAAATAATCTCTTGCGTTAAACTCGCCATATTTTTAAAAAGTGCTTATTCGATTGTGAAAATAAATAATGCTTCATATTTTCGTGAAGCCTTTAATTTTTTTCTCGATAATTTTAATAAATAGTCTTTTATTTGTAAATAACATCGTATGTATGATGCGAGAATAGTTAAAACGTTCTAATACAGGGCATAAAATAAATTTGGTGCATACTTATTTATTGGGTAGTAGGTACTTATTAAGAAAAAAAGTTTTAAACATTTAATTCTATTTATATTTAATTAAAAAAATTATATGTTTTCTCGACAACACCGGAGCACAATGTCACAATAAAATTATTTATTTTAGCAACTTTATAAATCAGCATTTCCATGATGTTAGACTTTTCATCTCTTTTTTTTAATAAATCTAATATATTTTCTTATATATATTTTATAATATTTTTGTGACGTTTATATACATGAATATTTGACAATATTCAGTAATTTTTCTTTAATACATGCTGTCATTGCTATAATCGAATGGTTGCAAATGTTTTGTATTGCCCTTTTTTCTTTTTGGCAATTCACATTGTGGTGAAAGCTTATAAGCCAGTTAACCACTACGCTATCCGAGCAATTGCTTTCGTATCATGGTCATGTTACTAGGCTGCGAACCACAAGGTCCCAGGTTCTCTCCTCGCAAATCTCAATCCTTCATATTGGTGACCCGGACGTGATACCTTTAACCTTCGTACAGCTAGTGTGGCGCCATCTACACGCAACCAAAGTCGTCAGACTCACTTGACGCAGCAACCACTCACCCACACACGCTCGCCATAACGCTTTGCGCTACTCAAATGGGCACAGGCGCATTAGAATCAACAGCTACTACATCACCACTCAACAGATATATCATTCGTCTCACCTCCGACTCACTGGAGGGAGAGTGTGTGGTGAAATCTTATAAGCAGTTAACAACTACGCTACCCGAGCAATTGCTTTTGTATCGTCGTCATGTTACTGGGCTGCGAACCACAAGATCCCAGGTTTTATCCTCGCACATCTCAATTCTCCACACATGTATATGTTAATCTGATTCTCCTCAAAATTGCTGAAGTATATGATTGTGTAAGCTATTAAAAGTATTAATAGTATGATTCTAGAAATTGTCCTGCATAATAAATATTGTTGACTGATAATATCTTTAACATATCACTAGAAGAAGAATTCGCGAAACTTAATATCTGGAAATTTGATGGACCCATAATACTTGCTGTTATCATCACTTTTACAAATCTATGTTAACCCTTTCTAGGGCCGTGGGAAGTATGCTTCCCTCCAAATTTATCAATCTTTGTATGAATTTATGTAGGTTGGCATAAGTTCTGACACATTTTTTAGTAAGTCAGAAACTTAGATGCTTCAGTTCTTTATCTCAGACAAAATGATGTCTTGATTTGTTACTTAATTATTAATTAATCAAATTAAATTTATCTTATAAGCTAAATGAAGCATTTTTCTTATTCTAATTTCCAGCCTAAAAATATTTTAACATAATATGACTAGAAAAAATGGCCCTTTAAAGGGTTAAAGGATTTCCCGTTGAGAAAACGAGAAAACTCACCTGTGACAGTCCAGAAAAAAGGCTGCAAAGAGCAGTGATGTCTAATGAAAAGTGATGTATGAACCAAATAGACTAACTCCACTTTTCGATTTTTCGTTGTCTTTCAGTGCTAAATGCTCATAATTTTTTACATATAACATTTTTTTTATTGGCAATTGTAAGAAAAAGAAATAATTTATTTCAGAAGCCAAATTACTTAACTTCATACGATTAGATAAATTTACCAACGCACAATACGGAATGCGTTACATTTCAATCTATACCTTGTAGATATGGCAAAGATTTTAATTTTATATTATTGTAATAATTAAGAAAAAGAAATTACACTCAAGTGTCCAGGAAGTAAATAAACATAATAAGTGGATAATTGAAATTTTTTTTTAATACTCTGAATGTAGATGTTTTTAGAATTAGGAAAAAAAGATCGTTATTATGATGAATTTTTAAAACACATTTATCCTATTAATCATGAAAATCATAAAAAATTATGATCAAATAGATTTTATAGTTTGTCATTAAAGATGAAGACGAAAGCATAATTTATGTGGCTGAATAGATAATTTAAACGAACTAATAATAAAAAACCACAACAAAATTTTAATTAAAATATGTGATGATAAAGTTTCACCTTATCAAAAAATTATTTAAAGGCTGAATTTGAAGTTTTCACTTTTTAATGTGCCAAATTAATTCATTCATTTGCGTCAAAGTTTTAATTATGGTAATGGTGATTCCAAAGTTAAGTTAATGTAAGGCCGCGGTGGCCTGGTGGTAAGGTCTCGGCTTCAGAACCGGAAGGCTTCAGGTTCGTGACCCGATTCCACCGAAGAACCATCTTGTAAGGGGGTCTGTTGCACGTTAAATCTGTCATGACCATATGCCCTCCCGCTGGTGTGGTGTGGTGTGGAGAGGAGGGTGCCAGCTCATATGTCGTCCTCGTCATCTGACCTCACCTTGATTCAAAATTACGAGGTCCGTCTCAGAATAGCCCTAGTGTTGCTTTAAAAAACGGGACGTTAATATAATTAAACTAACTAAACAAACCAAAGTTATGCAGTTTCATACATTTTATAGTTCGTTAGCTAAATACTACATATGCATTAATATGATCTACAATGTTTGACTGAATTTAAGTTTTAGATAGAATTTTTTTAAAACAAAGCATATTATCTCACCTTTTCTCTCCACTTTTTATTTTCTAATCGATTTAGCAAGTGACATATTATTATAACAGCGAGACCCAACAGCATTTAACTTTCGGGTCAGGAATGTGGGTTTCGAAAGAAAGAAAACAGATATTTTTTGCATTATTATTTACAACTGCAGTTTTTAGTATGAAATCAGTGATGGTGACATTCCTATTAAATTTATGCTATTACTTATATAATATTGATTTTTGTAGATTCTTTAATTTTTTTTATCAAAAAATATGGGCAGAAAAATCATTACGAATATGTTCTCTTATATAGCTTAAGAAATTATTGTCGTATTTATTTCTTACAAAAATAGTATTTTTTTCTACATAATGTTTGATTGACGTTTGCGAAATAGCTTTCTCCTTAAATTTATTAAAGAACTCAACTGAGTATTTTATTCATGGACTTAAATTATTATTTATTAATTTTTTAAAGATTTTTCGATTTTATTTTAAGAAAAATCGAAGCCACTTTTGTTAGTATTTATCGACATAACCTTTAATAAAAAAAGCATTCGAAATAAAACAAAATTTATAGGAAAATTTAAATTTAAATCTAAATGATTGCTTTAAATAAGTTCTAAAAGAATATCAGCCCAATGCTCTGATTCTAAAGAAATATTTCATTAGTCTCTTTGTTACCTAAATTTACAATTTTAAAAATATTTTATTTTACTTTGGATGGGTCTTTTGGTGAATAGTTTTCTTTATTTTTAGTTAAAAAGAGAGTTGTTCCTTAGATAAAAACAAATCCCACGTTTTTTGTCCTAATATTCCAATTTATTTAATTTTTTACCTGCCATTTTATTAATAATCATATTAAACAACACTACAGGGAATAAATAGCAAAAGCATTAAATAAAGAAATTAAGGGATTTCCAAATCATTGCATAAAATTTTATGAGCTCAAATTGAAATATATATTGTAAAGTAAATATTTCAATAGAATAAAGTAAATATTCAATAAAATAGCTTTAGTTAATGAAATTTAGTTTGTATATAATACATGTTTGCCATTTTAAAGATATATATTGCTGAAAATTTTATTCTTACTTTCTACTAAGATCCAATTTTTTTTAAAAGGTGTAAAACTTAAGACGAATCGATAGGAAGAATAAATTCGAAAATATGGTACTGCAACTATTTTAGATGGGCAAAAATAAATATAAAATAGAAACATAAATGAAAAATACTTTAATACATAATAAATAAATGGACATAGATGATCAAAAATTTAAGAAATAAGATTTATAGGAAATATGTAATCTTATTCAAGAAGGGCAAGTTACCGAAAGCTAAAATATTTATCAAAATAAATCTACAATGTAATTAAAAAAAACGAAACAAATCATTTGTAATAAATGTAATTAGATAATTCAATCACTGTGATATATCTGAAAAATTTCCCATCTTTTAAAAATACTTTACATATTGAATAGTAAATTTATGAACCACACTCTTTTAAACTTAACTGAATTTATATTAAGGTGAAATTTCTAATGCGGATATAGAATAAAACTTGATGTACATCTGATCACATTATATTTTACACTTGTTCCGCTTTTATTATAAAACATTTAAGATAATATAAAATTATCTATACGTAGTTGATATATGAATTAAATATCAATTTTGAATTAAACCTGATTCATTTTCATCCTTAAAGACAACTTTTTTCTCATTCTTCTTTGATATTTCTCCTACTTTTGAATTTGATATAATAATAAGGACCTGGATGTCAAAATGCTGATAATTAAAAATACTTACTAGAAATTTAAAACTTTTTTTTATTGTTTAAAATTATTTTCTTGAATGTTTTGAAGAGCAAACATGAATCTTTAAAACATGTGTGATAATCCAAATCGTGTTTTATCCACGGTGAATTTTGTGACTTTTAAAAACCTTAATGTACCATTTTAGCTATTTTCAACTACTTTTAGATTTTTCAGTACGATACCAGAAACTCACTTTTCAGTGTTCCTTATGAGACATTTAGCAAAGCAAATGGAACTTTACGAATTTATTCATTTAATTGGCAGAGCTTTACAAGAGGAATTTGGTTTGAAGACTATATAATTTATTTCTATTGCTTGCTTTGAAGTTAAGTTTATGTCTAGACGAAGTCTCGAATGTTCGTTTGGTTACGAGATTATTTTGAAGGAATTAGGAACTTCTTTCATTCTTTATTTTCTGAAAGCGTTTTTATTTTGCACTATTTGAGTATTTACAGGATAATTAACCTTATTTCTCTTTAACAGCAACAAAACTATATATGCATATAGTGATCAAATAGACGATGGGTTGAAATTATCTCAAGGGAGGTTATTATTCTCATCAGATTAGTCCACTGTGGGGATTTGATAATTGTATTATCATGTAATGCAAATGGATCTAATAGGTTAAGTGCTCATTGTCATGGGTATCATACTCTGACTACTCTTAAACAACAACACTTAAAATTGCAGTTAATTGATTGCTACAATTGGACTGCCGATTTGAGGTTTTCCTCCAGTGGTAGCACAAATATAAGTTAGTTAAATTATCAAGATATGCTTTCTTCCTAGTCAGAATTATATATAAGGGGGTATTTAACCCATTGCCCTCGAGAGGTGACTCTCAGGGACCATTCAAGATGGTGTATCATTCTGACTTTTTATTTATTTTTCAATTTTGAAAGTTACAAATACCTACTGATTGGTAAAAAGATATAAATAAATTTTTCGAGGAAATTCAACTTAAAATAATCACATCTATTTGTTTTCCGAAACAATAAACAAGCCCTTATATTAGGTGAATAATTTTGCATCGAATTACTTTTCCGAGTGAAAAGAGTTAATGTTCCAAGTTCGCTGTAATTAATAAAAGTTCCCATGCTTCCTTTTTACCATTATTCCTTAATTCGTATATTAAAGTAAATGTGCTGAAGTACATAGGATTAGAAACACTATAGCAACTAATAGAGTAAAAAGTGTTAATATATCATCTTTCTACAAAGGAAATGGTGAAATGAAGTTGATACAAAACTGAATAACTCTATCAGGTGAAAACTAATATCAGTTGAAATTATATGTAATGATATTTTAAACTCTTAATTTAATCCAAATTAATTTCTAAAACTTTATATTAATTTACCCCATAGTAAAATATTCTCTTATTTTCTGATCTCATTCTATGTATGAAACTGTGTAATCAATCTACGTATCAATAGAAAGTGATGCCTTCAGTGCCCTTGAAAAGGTGTCAAAGGTCACCACGTGTATTGAATTGGCGCGTGGCCGGAAATCTCTTGTTATATAAGACTAGTGATCATATATTTTGCTCCTTTTTGCTAACCTTCTTTACTTCTGCTTTTGTGCCGCACTGTGGCGGACGTGCCTTGTATGCTTCTCTGCTTGTAAATAATTATGCTTTCAAGAAATGGATTTTAAAATTAATTTGAAAATTTAGCATGTCAATTCGACGTCTTCGAACCTGCATTCTGCTTCAACCAAAATAATGTTATATATATATATATATATATATATATATATATATATATATATATATATATATAATATATATAATATAATATCTAAATCTAATTTAATCCTAATTAATTAGGATTAAATTAGAATGCTAATTAATTTAACCCATATTAACTTAATTCTAAAATGTTCCCTTATTTCCCGATCCAATTCCACCTTTTTTTATTTAATTAATGCGCCACGAGCTCTGTAAAACAGCTTTAGTTCGCACTTTCACACGCTCCAGGTGAAGGGATATGAATCTGCCAATCTAAACAAATTCTTTTAAAAGATACCTATTTCCCCCTTACCTAAATCGACACGTGTACGGAAACCCCTATCAGAATGTCATAGTATATAATGATCGGAAAAAATATTTCTCTTTGCGCTCTTTTCTCTATTCGTTCTTGTGTTGTGTTGTAGATTGACGTAACACGTCACTTCTTGCTTGTATATAGATTATGCCTCCCAGAAGGGAATAAAAGCGAAGATTTTGAAATTTTTAAAAGTCCTCACTCTTCGGCTACCACACTGTTTCAAATATATGTGTTTTACATTATATATGTATCTGGTCTCTATATAGATATGAAGAAAACTCAAGAGTTATGTCTTGATAGGTTTTACTATCTACTACCTCCATACTGAAGCTAAGTTAATTTTAGATGACATTTAATTCAACAAAATTACTTTGTTTAACACAAGTATTTTAGTTTTCTTTGTTTCGTCAGTTCAGGGGCATATATACTGGGGTATTTCTATTTGAAACCTCTGCAACTATCAGTATCCAGAGCAGAGAGAAAAACTATGTTGCCTATAACATCAATATTATCTTAGGGAACATGTAAAATAAAATTGGTACTAACCTGGATTAGATTGAAGGCTGAAAGTTTACGTCAAGGCAAAGTTTGAATTATAGTTTTACGTTTATTTGGTCTCCATAAAATTTGAACGAAACATGCAACGTCGTAAAATATAAAGAGCTTTATCAGTTACAAGGAAAGAATATATGAGAAACAATCTCATTTGTACTGAAATGTATGATACCGGTTCATTTTGAAAAGCTCTAGTTTGCTCAGAAACAGCAAATTCAATAGAATGCGAAAAATCCCTTTCTTTTTTATCCTAGACACCATTTGAGATAAAACTTTCTGCAGTTTATTACTTCCTTCCCGTTTGTGCCTTGTTATTGATATCCGATGCTACTTTTCTTGATTTCACAGTTTTTCGATCACAAAGTAAAGTATTGCATGTATTGTTCTTTTTCTGTGAATGGAGAACTATGTACATTCAGATAGGAAAACACCATTATTCTTGCTCTTACTTTCTAGTTCCGGAAAGAACTGTACCCTTTTTCGAAAATTTGCTTACATATGATAATTTTTCTATAGAGAATTGAAGACCTTACTTTTCTGAAAGATTCTTTTACCTTTTGCATTATCCTGCACGGAGTGTTTCTTTTATATAAAATAATGATATGTAGCTGCTTTAGAATTATATCCTTTGTTCCGAAAGATATTTGGTGCATTATTTTTTTAAATGCTGTTGGTTCAAATCTACCATTTTTGCAAAAGCTGGAAATTAAATGGGTTACAAATAGAGTAAATAAAAATAACATTAAAAAAAGGCATATTTATAATTCTACTAAAGTTAATGTTGGCGTGTAATAGTTTATTTAACAAAACTATTTTGTGTTCTTAAGCCTTTAATTTATATTTGTAAATGTTAGAGAATCATGAAAAAAAGTTTCTCCAACTCCTTACCAGATGGTATTTCTTACCTATTTTATATAAACAAAATGTAATCTACTACGGAGATTAACTGACAATCTAGTTTTAAAAATCTTAAAATACTGTTTTGCTTTTGAAAACACCAAAGTAAACAAAATTTCAGAACTTGAGTACACATGAATGTGAATAAAAAATAAAGTAAGTTTGCAAAATTTCGGCCGCTACAATTTTGAGACTAATAAAGTTTAATAAAGTGTGTGAAAATAGTTTCATAAATCTGTCCCTTTTAGGTAATACTTAGGCTCCATGTTTCTATTGTATAATCAAACAACTTTATTTGCCATTAAAAAAGCATCTAATTATCAAAACTCCCCATAGTCGTTATAATACTGTTTAAAAAATACCAATTTTTAAATAATTACGTGAAAAGGACATGCTGTAAAATTAAAAATTTAAAAGAAATTGAAAAAAAAAATTTTTTTTTGATAGTCTATTAGTATAAATTTTTTTTATTTAAATACAGAATTCAAACCTGATAGTAAAATAAAAATACATTTATTTAATAAGCATTAAGAAAAAATGCGGTTTAAAATTGATGCTTTAAGAGAAAATAATAAATTTTAAACTGGAAATTGCAGCAACTTATTGTTATTGTTATTTAATTATTTTAATAAATAATATGCTTTAAAAAATATTGTTCTTAAATTGAAATAACTATTTTTAATAAAAAAATAATGGTCGTAATAAAAAAATTTCATAACTTAAAAACAATTTCAACGAATAGGTAAATAATTTTGATAAAAAGTAGCAGCATTTTTGATAGAATAAAACTCAAATTAAAATAAATTAAATTGTGACTGACTTCGAGCAATTCAAAATTATTTTTTAAAAAGTGAAGAATTTCAAGCGAATTCTTGAGAGCATAAACTCTTTTAAAATTTTGGATGAATGTATTGAAAGAAAAAAGAAATCAGAAATGTAAACAAATATTTGCTATTGTGAGCCTTGACTTCGAATTAACTAAAATAAATTCGATATTATTTGACGATATTTTAAAATTTTGTTGATAGGAAATCCAAGAAGTGCGAGAAAAACCAGTCAAAGTCCACTGTAGCACGTCATTTTTCTGGAATATCGAACTCAATTGAGGGACAGAAATATCTTTTATTTTGAAATATTGCCTCATGTGCTAGAGAAAAATCTGAATGTTCATTGAAATAAATATGCTATTAAAATAAATATGCTATTTTTCTCAGATGAAAGTAATAAAATTTTACAAAGAAATTGTAGGGAAACTAAATTAGCGACTTCATTCAAAATGAAACGATTTTGAATGAAAGAAGAAAAACATGTAAAAACTAAAGATAATTTTGAAATACAATGTTTTAAGTAAAGTACAAAGTGATTTGTTACTGAAATATCCTTTTTTATATTTCATTTTGTTCAAAAAAAAAATATATTAATAAAATTTAAATTGCGACATTAAAAATGTCTTATTTTAACTTTCGTTGCATTACAAGACAAAACACAGATAATAATTCTATTTATTCTATATAACATTTTTTTTTTTACTTGTAGATTATTTCATCATTAACATAATTTGTTTACCTTTCTGGGTGTGTTCAGGTATCTTTCCCATCATTTGCAAATAGCCTTTCCCACCCAAATGGGACACTGGCTGAACAGACAAATTAGTGAATATTTTATGATATGGATAAAGAATTATTCTTATATTCTCTTAATAATATCTGCAAAATTTTAAATCTCCTCGTGCATTTTTTTCTAAGAATTTTTGATTATTATTCACTTGTGATAATACTATCTATTTCCAAAAGAAAACTGAAGGGAAGAGAGTCGCATATCAATCATCAAAATGAAATGTATTGGTCTGGTGTATTTTAAATTTGCAGGAGTTAACCATTCCCTCATCTGTGTGTCGTGTAAGCTTGGAGAGATTTGAGAAAAGGATGTCTTTGTCCTTTGTATCTAACTTGGGCTAAAAATTATAATATCCGCTTCAAAATAGCTCTCGTTTAGTTGTAAAAAGGGTTATCCCAGTTTAATTGCACACATATCTGTATGATAAATGAATAATACAGAATTGAAAAGAAGCATTTATTGATATAAGAAAAATGTAGTAAGGAGGAAAAACTACTCTTAATTTTTGTTAAGCTGAGCAAGGCATCGTATTTTAGAAATATAGAAAATGCGTCCAATAGAGCCGCTAGTCAGTACACATATACTTTCTTCTGATTTGTGTAGATTTTAAAAAGTATTATTACCCATTTTAACATGACACTTAGACGAGTCATGCGCGAGCATTCTGAGTCTATCCATTCTGCTTCTTATGATATAACTGTTGCCAATTCTCCTTTATTTACAGTTAGTTTATATACTTATTGCATATTATCTATATTCGTTTGTGGATAATCCATGTCTTCAATAATAAGTAAATTTAATACAGCATTTAATTAATTTATTCATTTATGAGACAAATAAAATTTCATTAAATGATTTATAACTATTTATTAAATTTTAATTGTTTATTATATTATTATAATAAAAATTAAAAAGTAAAATAATTTTTTATTAATTAATTAACTATAGTTTTAAATTACTTAAATTATGCAATTTAATGAGTTAACTCATGAGTCAGTCTATTCTTAACTTTCGTAATAAATTTAATTAAAGTTTCTTGTTCTATAGTTATAAAAAAGTTTATCTTTCATATTATGTTATATAAATAATTTTATTGACAGATAAGTTATGGTATAAACCATTTGATGCAAGTACTGCCCATTTACTGCTTTTTTTCCACTTTTAAGTATTTTTCAATAAAACATAGGCATAATCGTTCTGAAAAAAAAAATGAATTTGCTAACATATTTCACAATTAAGCCTATCCTGATAGTATTTATAAAAATTATAAAACTATTCTTAGACACTTTTTACAATAACTATTTTCCAACTTTGTAAACTGTTATTCTGAGAAAAAAGCAATATCTTATAAATACATTCTCAATATCCTTTGAAAATAGGAAGTATAACAAAACAAAAGGAAAATGTTTTAGCTTTTTTTCAAGTATTTGGAAAATTTATTTTTAGTTTGATTATATTAATCTTCCATTTGGGTACGACACTTTGGCTAGTTTAGACAGATTTTGTCATTTTGAACTCTGAAACCTCAGATGGCACAAATTTACCAAGTTTCCTCACTACATCACATGAATTAAATTTGTGACACGCTTTCAACAATTTAATGTGCAAAAGGTTCACCTTCTCGACGAAGTTTTAATAGAACTAGGTTTCGAACACGAGTCCTCCGGGCCCTGAAGGTGATACTTTGCCAAAAGATCACGTGGGTCTTTAAATTATTTTTAAGATAAAATATGTAATTCCTTCTGACTGTCTTTGGTGTTGCCTATTCTGGACTTTCCTCATCAGTAATGAACGCACAGATAAATGGAAGTTTTTAGGGACTCGAAAGACGTAATATAACAACTGCTAAACTGATTTTTACTTTAGAGTAAAATTTGATATAGAAAGATCATTTGCAAATACTAAAAGATTAAAAATTATTGCAGGAATTTCATTTTTAAGAATTATCTTAAATATGTATTTCAACAAACTGCCTCTGATGTGTGATTTCCTTGGATCACCTTCTATTTGATATTTATTATAAGAAAAATATCTTCATGAGAAATAATAAAATACAAAATCTTATTATTATAAGCATCTGTTAAGTGAAAAAAGAAACCAGTTGATTCAAACATGATTTATGTTTCACATGAGACTAATTTTCTCCATAATTCATTAATAATTTTCAAAGATATACATAATTTAATGAAGCATGTAAAGCAGCAATTTGGAGGAAAATAAATCAAAGGTACTGTACAAAGAATCTGTACAATCTTTTCTGTACAAGGAATCATAATTTCAAATAAATAAAGAATTAATCATTTATTTAATTATTAATATATTTAATAAAACATTACTTTCGCTTCATAGTATTTGCAAATAATATCTGAATGAAATTTATTCAGTAGTTTGGATAACAAAAATCGAAACTACTCAATAAATCTGAAACCATACAAATTTATGTATATTCAAATTCTATTTTCCCTCTGATAACTTCATAACTGATATGGCGGCCGAAAAATTTCTATTATATCATGTTTTTTTTTTGCTATAACATTAAGATACTTTATCTTCTATAAATATTTTTGTGCCTAGTTAGAAAAATAAGTAGTTTCGGTATCAAAGAAGTTCATAAGTTATGTCTAAATGATTTCACGCATTGATAGGTAGCATTATAAAATTTGTGAAAATTAAAGATTAGATTGTATAATAATTAAATAAAGTCATTCGGAAAATATTCATTTGCTATATATAAGCGATATATAAATTGTTTTCGTTACAGACATTATTCATGAAATGCAGAAATATGAACAATGACGTTTGCTAAATTTTTGTTGTTTAACGAAGTACCTTAAAAAAATAATTTTGTGAAAGAAAAAATAAAGTAGTCGACCTAAAAGTGGATTCTAAAACTACATGTGCAAATTTCTTATAATTTCTTTTCGCCATTGGTAGGAGTTCTTCTGTCAAACAGACTGTTGTTATTGTTATTGCTTTTCCTCAAAATATCTAGCATATGTCAGATCATTTCCAGTAGGTTGCTGACCGTCAAGAAATCTATAACAATAAGGGGATTGGATGTTAAATCTCCATTAGAAAGTCCGATGCAACCCAGAATGTGATCCGGTGAAGCTGGATGGTCAAAGTATTTTTTACAAGTCGGATGGCTTTTTCAGCTACAGCGAAGGAAAGGCTACTTAGAAAAGGAAACTTAAGGTGGTCATTTTTTAGTCTAGCCAGAGTAGTGTGGGAGAACACGGCCACATTTGATTTTCAGCAGAGTGCCAGGGGATGTTTCCGTATATCATTGGTGCGCAGGTGCCATATTAAATTTAGTTTACATCTTTCATTTGTGAATAGTTCTTGATAAGTAAGTGAAGAGCCAGCAACCATTTCATTCTCACTATCCTCTATGGCCAATCTATTAGCAATATCATTACCACTAATGTTTACGTGTGATTGGATCCATCGGGGGTGGACGTTGTGGCTCTGAGAGATCTTCCTCAGTTTAAGAAGAATTATGAGGAGGTAGAATTATGATTGATGGGAGTTCTTCCGTCAAACAGACTGTTGTTGTTGCTTATCCTGAAAAGATCTGACATATGTCAGATCAGCTTATTTAAGTTAGATCTATTTCTTATCATTTCTCTTCGCTATTTGGTAGGAGTTCTTCTGACAAACAGACTAACAGAGATAGGCATTTTTTTGCTTTATAATAAACACATGTCTCAAAATATTTAACTTTTCAATTAGATTCTGCTCACAATTGTGCAATTAAATCTTTCAGAAACTGTACACTAATATGTTGAAAATGGAATTTTAATTTCAAATTTTCTGTGGAGATCTTTTATTTCATCTTTTAATTGAATGTGATGAAACTTTGCGAGAAATTTTTTAGATGCATATACAAAATAAGATAATATATGTATTAAGGTGTCCATAAGATTCTTTTCAATTTCTAATATGAAATGAATATACAATATTTACTGTTTAAGATAATTTATTCTGTTATATAAGAACTTTTTTGCTCTATAACCTCCCATCTCTCAGAAAGCCACATTATGCCTTCTTACCAAAATTGTTGTGTTTTGAACAAGAAATAATCCTAGAGTTGCACTTTTATTTCTCTGATGGATTAAAAGCGCTTATAGGGAAGATAATTTTTTAAGGACAGAAATAAGTAAAAATCAGATGGAGCGAGATCTGGGGAGTATGCAGGATGCAGTAAAACATCCCTATCAAACTGTAAGAGCTTCTCTCTTACGACTAATGCAATATGTGATATCGCGTTGTCATGATGAAAAACAACGCCCTTTCGGTTCATTGATTCTGGTAATTTTTTGCTATGGCAGCTTTCAATTGATCCAGTTGATGACAGTATTTCGTAGAATTTATCGTTTCACCTTGAGGAAGGAGTTCGTAGAAAATTACGTCTTTCCATTCCCACCAAAGGGACAAAAGAACTTCTTTAGGGTGTAGTCCCGGCTTTGAGACAGTTGAAGGCCTATTGTCCTTATACCAAGTGCCTTTTCTGTGCACATTTTCATATAACATCCAAGTTTTGTCTCCAGTGACAGGCCTCTTTAAGAACGGATCCTTTTGCGCCATAAGAATAAACTATAAACTTTTGGAAAACCCTAATATAATATATTTACCTGTTCTTGGAAATTTTTTAACTTATTAAATAATTCTTTAAAAACTTTTTTAATTATTTTATTTTAAATATTACTCACAAATATGAGCCTGAAGGCAGGCTTACAATATTCACGTAAATCATTGTCCTTACACCAAGTTATAATTGTCCTTTACTCTTATAAAAAAATGAAAGTACTTTGCATCCGAAAAAATTTGCCAAATAAAGAGTTAAGACATAAATCCTTTATAATAATAAAATATCGGAATAAATATGAGCTGCATTGTGTCTTTTATTTAAAGGGCATAAGAATTTTATTAAATTTCACTTCTAAAATAATACAAAGCGAATGCATATCGTTTTTTTCTTCGGTATACCAAAGAAAACTGAATTCCCTTTATAAATATCCGTATTGTTTGCTGCTATTCCCCCAAGTAGCTTACCCATTTCTGATAAACAGATTACCCAGACATGCTAAATCAATTAGAATGTCCAGTCTTAGCGAGTAATTTGATTAGAAATTCCCAGCCAGAATCTGCAGTCAATACAGAACAAATGGCAAAGGTCGAAACGAATCTTGAAGATAAAAAAAAGATGCTATATTCCTTAGAGATTCACAAGTGTATGGCATTCAAAGAATTCTACAAGTTTAGAAGTGAATTTCCGAGGAAACTCAAGACCTCTTAAAATGGAAAGAGTGTTTGGTACTGTAAGAGTTTCATGGAATTACTAGTATTCGTTTATTCAAATGTAGATTGCTTTTCATAACGTACTAATTGGATATATAACGTAATTTTTTTCAGCTGTATCGTATAAAATAGTATATATTTATCATTTTATATCAGTAAAATTTAAACTTTTGCGGGATATTAGGATATGAAATTAAACGGAAATAAATCCAACTTCAGTATTCTCCCCGAATTTCCTCGCATACATTCTAATGAAGATATTATCCTCCTCCAGACCCTAGAATAATATTATGAGCCTTGAATGTGACTAGAAAGTCAACGAGTGCTCAGATTTTTATTTTCAGAGTTCCACACATAAAACTAAATTTTATGAGTGGAATGCTGAACACTTGTGTTATTTTCTTTAGTATTCTAAGAAACAAAAGTATTACAAACTTATGAATTGTAACATCTTGCCACTGATATACAACATTTATAAAAGAGTCTATTACTGTTTGATCTTTTTATATTAAAGATTGAGATGCAGTTAATATGCAAGAATCAGAAAATCAAATTAGAATTTTAACGACATTTTCCAGACAGATTAAAACCTAAAAGTGACATATAACTATAATTGCAGTCACAAAATCATATACCAAATTTATTTTTGTAAGTTATTCCGTTTTTATCATGTTTACATGTTGGAGAAAGTATAGACCAACAGATGATCAAACTTTTAACAGATTTGGTTCAAAACGTGATAAGGGCATATACTTTAAATATTAACCCGTTCTAGGGCAGTGGGATGTATGCTTCCCACCAAATTTATCAATCTTTGTATGAATTTATGTAGGTTGGCATAAATTCTGACAAATTTTTTTAGAAAGACAGAAACTTAGATGCTTCAGTTCTTTATCTCAGACAAAATGATGCGTCTTGATTTGATACTTAATTATTAATTAACCAAATTAATTAATTAATCGAATTAAATTTATCTAATAAGCTACATGAGTCCCTTTTCTTATTCTAATTTCAAGCTTAAAAATATTTTATCATAATATGACTAGAAAAAAGTGGCCCTTTAAAGGGTTATATATGCTTACTTAAATTTATTTATCTAAATTTTTTTCCTTTTACATTTATTGTTATTTCTTGCCATAGGACAGAAACGCAATTGGCCAGATAGACTTCCTCTGCATGGATTTCATTCAAATGTGATAGAAACGTAAAATTTGGAATAAAGCCCATATATCAAAGTTTATCCATCAAAGTTAATGATTTTTTGTTTTTGTCATTCCGTTTACAAGCAGACAGACATGATTTCAAAAATGTGTTTATGGGATTTAGAGAGGTTTGAAAAATGAAAATGAATGAACGTCCCGATATCGAATTGTTGGGCAATTTCTATACTTTATATATTTTACAAGAAAATAAAGAAAATATTATTTTTGCGGAATAATAATGATGACAATATAATTGATGCCTATTTCTGCTTTTACTTCCACCTTCGATAAATCGACGAAATGTTGCTAAAACTGAACAGATTAAAAGAAAATTTAAAATTATTTCCAACTATATATATATATATATATTTGAAGCACGTAGTATATTTTAACGGTGTATTGCTATGTGTAATTTTTTGCGTGTATAAACATGATTTAAACAAGAATTTAACTCATTTTTTACTTTCCCTTACATAAAGTTTATAAAGAATGATATTTTAATAGTCAAAAAATTTTGGACTCGAGAGTTTGAAGAATTTTTACGTTTCAACTTGCCCGAGGCAGAAAAAATATTCGTAGAATTTCGTCTGTAAAGGCGAACAATTGAAAATAATTTGAACTAGAAGAATGAAATTTGGTATATATATTTTGTAAATCAAATTTGTAGATTTCTGACTAATTTTGAATGAATTCCGTTTATAGAAAGTTAGACTATCTGGCTACCAGGCTCCAAATTAATATAACAATAAAACGTGGAATGCAAGTTGGATAAAATTTATGCTACCGATTTAGCATCTAAAGTGTAAATCCGTTTAAAATATTGAACTAAATCTGTCAAGGGGTAGATCGTTTATCTATCTATATATTCACATGCATGTAAACATGCTGACTCAAAACCGTTATAACTTAAATAAATGACATTTGATATGTGATCTTGTGATTAAAATTGTGTAAAATTTTGGTTTCTTCTGTCTTAAAAATGGAATTCAAAATAAATATTTGATTTTTTTTAAACTTTAGAACGAAACTCCAAATACTTATATGTGTGATTTTGAAAATAAAAATTCGAGCATGAGTAACGTTGACTGCGCTGTTTAAGTTCCCCAAGTTTAGTGGAGGGAGAGAGCATAACATATTTATTAGAGAGAATGTGGGAATGTTTCGGAGAGACATTAATCTAGATGATTTTTTTATTGATTTGATTTTCTTTTAGCTGCATATCAATTGTAAATTTAGAATATTTTTCAAGAACTGTTGAATGATACAAAGGGGAATTTTGTTGAAATAATTTACAAAGAATTGAAAATAAATAAATAAATATAAAATAAGAATATTAATTCATTTTTAAAATGAGTTTTTTTTTCTCTAAAACAATGATAAGTTATAGAAAATATTCCATTTAATTTATTTTAAAATATTTGTTAAGATAAAGATAATTTTGTTTAATTGAACTAAAAATTATTTCATCCCCATTTTAATACTTTATTATTTTTACTAAAATATGTTTTTAATTATTTCAATATTCAAATAAATCGAATGATAAATAGAAAATTGATGCTTAGATATTTAAAGACTATGATTCTCTGGTTAAATATGGACTTTCTCTCAGATCAAAGAATGTATCTTAAGTTCTTTATCATAATATTCTTTGGATGAACGGTTTAATGGAGATAGAACTATTTTTGTAAACTTCAAAGATTATGAGGGGAAAGGGTAGTGAAATTTCGGATCCAATCCTTATTTGGCAAAAATATCCTCATCCAGAAATATCCTCATCCTTTTACTTTTATATTTTAAGTCATTTTCTTTTGAAGATTATATCGAGAGTTTTGAGACATATCTACAGTTTTATTCTTTATTTTAGAAAATTTCGCTCAAGTGATCTTATAAATGAATTTAATTTATGATTCAAGTAAAGATATTACAATATTTTGGAAAAATCCAAAATTAAGTAAAATATATTAAAAATTAAACAAGTGTCTGTGTTTTTCAACCACTGCTTCGGAAGTCTTATACCGTAAAAGAAGATTTTTACATTACTTTAAAACTTAAAAATCGAGCTATTTAAGTTTATACATTAATGTTTTGCTTTACTTTAATAATATTTTTTTTAAATTTCACACGCAATGTTTTTAATTGTTTTGATGAAATTAAAAAAAATCGTTGTCTCATAAACCATTTAATCGTTTGTTTATGTCAGTTTTAAAATGAAGAGAGTAAAAGTGTTGAATAAATTTTATTTAAAAATTTTGAATGACAGTCGCCATTAAGTATTTTTTCTGCCGTCATTGCTGTTATATGTTTCAGGGTTTCATTTTGACTTTTTGATGACTTTTATAAAGCAATTCCATTCTTTCATAATAACTAGGTGTGGATTTTGCAATTTTAAGAAAATATGAAAATATGTAGGCTAATTTAGGTATTTCGCTACAAAAATGAAGGATTAAAACATTGTAGATAAAAAATATTTTGATTCTTGATATTACCGATCTTAAACAAGCACATAAGAAAATATTCATGATTTGCAAGATTTATAATAATAATTTTTAGCTATTTAAAAAAAAAAAGTTTGCTTTTTTCATTTCCTTTGCTTTCGTTAAAACTACTTTTAGAATTCTTATGGGAAATAAACATGCATTAAATTTCTTAGATTTCCCTAATTGTTAAAATTTTTATTTCCAAATTCTTCGCTATATGAGACAAATAATCACGTATTTCATTGGAATTTTTTTAAGAACAGAATATCATATTTGTTTCCAAACTCATTGAAACCGTATTAATTTAGAAGAAAACAATTCTGCCTTTTTATTGATGTCACACGAGATTTTCTAACATGATTTGTTTAGTTTTCGGATCGAAGCATTACATTAATGACGGGCGTTGCCAAAGAATTTTGACGTTTCATTAATTTGCTTCATGCTTTTATAATTTATAAATATTTCTAAGAGTTAGTTTGTTCAGTAACAAATGAGTTAACTTTATTTTGTTATTCATAACTTTTATCTATTTTATGACTGAAATGATTTTAAATATTTATAGCTTAGGACGCTAGTTTTAGAAAATTTCTTCTTAACATAATTTATTCATGTCACAATAGGATATTTATTTATCTTATTTTCATGTGAATGCTATTGTGGCCATGTATGTTAATAAATTAATGTATATGTATATACGTATGTTGTCATATATATATATTGTAAAAAAGAATTAAATCTAATTTAACTATACTTTGCATACTTATTATATGAGAATGATATTGAAGTTTCAAAATGTAAGTTTTAACTAGACATCCCATTAATTTGAAATTATTCAAAATGTTTAAGTTTTCCTGTATTAACTTAGACGCAAATTATATGACAATAAATATTTTTTAAAAATCTTAAAATTATTTTTTATTTTACAAATCTCTTTTCATTGCTCCCCTACTTTTTATTAATTTTTTAATAAATAATTAAACGGATTCAGACGATTTTCGATTTTTATAAGAGAAAATCTTTCTTTTCAATATATATCCATTAATTATATATATATATATATATATATATATATATATATATATATATATATATATATATAATATGTCCATTGATTATATATGATCCATTGATTCAATATATATCCATTGATTATCTTTTCAATATATACTTCATTTCTGGCAACAATGACACTTGGACTTATTTTACTTTCAATTTTTATATTTCTTTTTTATTTTTTAAATATTTTTTTTCATTTTGATTGAAAATCCTTTCAGATGATAAAAGACTTTTGTGCATTATATTTGTATTGAAAATATTTTATATGAGCATAATTTTTATATTAAATATATCAATCATAAAATTATTTTAATTCATATCAAAGATATGAGTTAATTTTTTACATAAAATGTGGATTAGGATTTTATATAATAAGGCCTTCATGTGCATAAAACTTAGATAAGTTGTACAAGTATAAATTTTATCCATCAAAATGCAGGAAATGTTTTGTTTTTATCTGAGGCGGTGGTGAAATTTCATGTTGCTAGTTTAAATTTAGGTAGGTTTGTTGCATTGTGGAGATCCATTCCTTCTTAATTGCATTGAGCAAAAATTATCTAAATGTAATACATTTTGAAACCCCTTAATTTAAAACAATTTCTAATTTACAAAAAAAAAATCATCTGAGTAAAATATTTAATAGTATGGTAGAATTAATTATTTAAAGCATATTGACGGCTAAACTTTTGCAGCTTTTTTAATATTACAGCACGAATTTAAGTAGTTTATAAACAACTAAGAAATAAAAAGGAAAACATTTTTCCGTTTGTGTAGTGAAATTTATTTTTACGTTATTTAACTTTTCTTCAAATGATTTAAAATTTTAATATAGTTGAATTTATTTAAATTCTTTGAAATATGATTCAACAAAAATTGGAATAGATTTTGTACGGATAGCAAGTTCGTATTATCAGATCTGTTGAAATTCACATCTTCTTGTTTTTCTATTATTGATTTATCTGGATAATATTAAAAGGCGATTCAAGTCAGTTACAGTACTTTTCACCAATAATATATGTCAAGTAATTGGTGTTTAGCTTTATAAAAAGTAAGTATAAAAGCTTTATAAAAAATATTTTTGCATGTAAAACAACGCATTCTGATATTGTTGCAAGGTAAATTTTTATTTGGTTTTTCTTGTTGCCATCGTCAAAGTTCATTTCTTTGAAATCTTATATGCTATAAATTTCCTGTTCTTCTTCATGTGCATTTTTGAGTGACATATCGATAATCAGTAATGAAAAATGAAAATTTTTGAGAATCTTATTAAATACCTACATACTTTATAATCTAGCATCACTTATAGGAAAAAATGCTTCTAATTTTTATATTTGCCACTAAAAATCTGTTTCTCGTCGCTAATGACTGTTAACCAGAATGTTTTCTTATTCTTGCTACACACTGCTTCATCTTCTTGGTTTTCCATTATCGACTTATCGGGATAAAATTAAAAGACGGTCAAAGTTAAGAATAAGCTATGACATGATTGTCAATAAAGCTAATTAATTTTTATTCATAATCTTGAATGAACCAATAACTCTTGTCCATTAACTAAATTTTGCATATAATGGAGCTATTTGTATACATAATTGCTATTTAGTAATTAAAATTAATTTTTGGCAATGTCGGTAGGTCCATGTTATGTATTATGTTATATGTGTCTTCTAAACTCAAAAGGGCCAGGGTGGGCACCTCAGAGAATATCACTTTTGAGACTTAAAGGGTCACGGGATTAAAGAATGATTTTAAGGAATTTATACAGTATCGACGAATTGATATCATTCTCGCTAAGCCAATTGTTCACGATCATTTCATTCCCACAAATTAAGCTTAAATGTTTAATTTTTAGCCCCACATTGATTAGGTATATAGCTGGCCGCGTTTAAATACTTCACTCGAAATCTTTGCGAATTCACATCAAGTATATTGAGGCATCTACTCACTTTTGTCCCATGCACTCAAATAGCATTTTGAAAATTAACGACATTTAATTTTTTGTAGTCTATCTATTGAGTAGGTATATTGCTATCCAAACTACACCTACTTCACTTCAAGTGTCTCCGCTGATGCCCTGCTAGAAACCTTTCAAGAAGTACTTCCCTCATCAATTATCTCAGACCTTCAGGCCTTTTCTTCAATATTCATCGATCGGCTAGCACACATTCCATTTTGACTGAACTGATGGAAAATAGTTTAATTTGGATATTTAATTTAGATATACTGAACAGAACAGTTTCTAATGTTCAAATTTGATTTTGACATGTAATGTTTGGATTTGTTCTTGGATGACTGTCTGTAAACCCATGAAAGTCACACACATTTCTTTTGGTATGGAAGTTTGCATATAAAGTTATCAGTTTAAGTATAATCTTCATCATCTATCCAATAATGAGCTCAGTCTCAAAATCATCTTAATTTTTCAAAAATGAGACGTCAATATAACACACAGAATTTATAAATATAGTTATTATGTTCACGCTATGTTTGATTTTGAAACAAGCTAAATTAATTAAGATAATTTATTTCCGTTTTTACAAATTTTCGCATCGATAAATTAATTTAAAACCCTTTATCCTACTGTGGGCAATGATGATAAAGTAATACTAAATCCAAATCAAAATAGTTAATCCTGAGAAAATAATTAAATTTTCTTCTTTGTTGACTGCTGGCGGTATTTTTTGTCAATATTCTTATTATGGATCTCTTACTTGTTTACACTTCATTAAAGATATAAATTCTCCTTTCTTCGTTAATTAGATATTCTTATTTACATGGAATATTATGAGTTGAACACTGAAAACACAATGACATATATTTTTTAAACTTTTCCTCGAGATATTTTCTCGAGGAAAGGTTTAAAAAATCGAGGAAAGGTGTTCTCGAGGTATTTTCACCTTTTATTTTTCTTTAAAATTAAATGGGATAAAACGGTGCTAATTAAATATAAGCATAAAGGTTGATACTTGAATCTTAAGAAATAAATTGAGTCTTAATCTAAAAGAATAGAATGGTTTTATTTATAATTAAGGAGCTGGAGGCAATTCACGCTCAAAATATAAGCATAAAATGCACTATTCTGGTTTATTGTTGTCATTGTAACTCATGTAGGAGAAAAATGTTGGTACCGTTTTAAACAATGCGAAGTTATTCTATCATCACAACGCACTGGTTTTCATTTATTTATAGTTAAGAATCTGGAAGCAATTAATGTTAAAAAGATAATGTAAAATACATCATTCTTTTTTCATTTTTAATTTACTCAAGTCAGATTGTAAGAAAAGAACAGCACAGTACAATTTGCTAGATGATATGCAAAGTTATGCTACCGTACATCGTACTGATTCTCATGTCAATTGACTTTATTTTACTTATATATGAATATTTTATAAATGATTTGGTAATAAATAAAATAGAAATATTGGGTTGGCATCTAAGTAATTGCGGATTTCACTCATACATGGCTTCAGTTGAATTTTTAGGTTTGCAGACGTAGTACAAATGTAAAACACATTTTGTTATTTGATAGTTGGCAATTCAGCTGTCAATCAGTAAAAAAAGTTTTTTGATCGGTTGCGTAGTTTTCGTTTGGTGTTCGTTGAAAAATGGAAAATCAAAAGGAACAGTTTCGTCATATTTTGCTTTTTTATTTCCGCAAAGGGAAAAACGCATCGCAAGCTCATTAAAAGTTATGTGCTGTTTATGGTGACGAAGCCTTTAAAGAACGGCAGTGTCAAAATTGGCTTGACAAATTCCGTTCTGGTGATTTTTCACTCAAAAATGGAAAACGCTCTGGTCGTCCAGTTGAAGTTGGTGACGACCTAATCAAAGCAATAATCGATTCGGATCGTCACAGTACAACACGTGAGATTGCAGAGAAGCTTCATGTATCACATACATGCATTGAAAATCACTTAAAACAACTTGGCTATGTTCAAAAACTCGATACATGGGTTCCTCGCGAACTGAAAAATACGCATTTAACGCAACGCATTAACAGCTGCGATTTGCTAAAGAAACGTAATGAAAATGATCCATTTTTAAAACGACTGATAACTGGCGATGAAAAATGGGTTGTTTACAACTATATCAAAAGATCGTGGAGCAGGCCAGGTGAAGCAACTCAAACAACATCAAAAGCTGATATTCATCAAAAGAAGGTTTTGTTATCAGTTTGGTGGGATTACAAAGAAATTGTCTACTTTGAACTCTTACCACCCAACCGAACGACCAATTCTGATGTCTACATTGGACAACTAACGAAATTAAACAATGCAGTTGAAGAAAAGCGGCCCGAATTGACAACTCGAAAAGGTGTTGTATTCCATCATGACAATGCAAGGCCACACACATCTTTGGTCACTCGGCAAAAATTATTGGAGCTTGGTTGGGATGTTTTGCCACATCCACCATATAGTCCTGACCTTGCAACCATCTGATTACTTTTTGTTTCGATCTTTACAAAACTCCTTGAATGATAAAAATTTCAATAATGATGATGATGTCAAATCGTACCTGATTCAGTTTTTTGCTAATAAAAACCAGAAGTTTTATGAACGTGGGATTATGATGCTGCCTGAAAGATGGAAAAAGGTCATTGATCAAAATGAGAATGCATTACAGAATAAAATTATTTAGTTCCATGAAAAAATTGTCTTTGATTTTCTAAAAAATTCCGCAATTACTTAGTTGCCAATCCAATATTTTCATGATTCATGAAACTACAACATATAGGTAATTGTTTTCCTTTTAACATATTTTCTTCTGAATAGATTTTTTCATTCATCATTTATTTTCATCTATTTATTATTTACCGAATGAAAATATCATTCTTTTAAAGAAGAATTTTATTATTTTTGCAAATGAATAAATAGTATTTGGTGCGTTTTTCGTACAAATGCGAGACGAGTCAGTTATATTTATTTTGCATTTCAAAATCAGTTTTTCTTTTAAATGTTTAGAAAAAAAGTTATCTGCAAAAATATTTTCAACTAAGAACTAAAAACCAAATTTACAAATTCTTTGCATTTTTTTTTGTATAAAAATACATTTATCGTCATCTAAATAAAAAGAAATATAAAAAAGCACAAGAGCTCGTAAGAATTGATTTTATTTCTCTAGAAACAAGTTCATGAAAAAGAAAACTTATATCAAATAAAACTTTTATTATATTTCGAATTGAGAAAGAAGATAAACAAATTTGTTGAAATCAAAATTGGGAATTTCGATAACAATTTAAGCAAAAAAAATATATATATATACTCTTTTCTTTTTTCAGAAGCTAAATTAAAGTACTGGAAGCAAATTTTTATTTTTTTATTCTTTGAATTTTGTCATTTATGCTGGAGTTTTGAATGACAAATCAGCAAAATTGTTTTTCTAATTATTATTGTTATGCATGTTAGAAAAAAAAAGTTTCACATTGCTTTTTATGCCAATTATAACTTATTAACCATCATTAGTAATGATTTTTAAAAATTTATGTGCTATTAAGAGATAAATCATATTTTTGTATCTGATTTTTCAATTTATTTCGATGATACTATTAAGCAGTAGCTTATGGCGATTTTTGCAGCTTTACACCTTTATCATTTTATACGAAAGATTCCACTTACTTCACTGCACCTAAATGGCTATTTAATTTTTGATTTTTATTTGAAATAAAGAAAGATTCATGGTTAATTATCTGAACTTTGAAAAAAGGATTTCCTAAATATATTTATCAAATTTATTTTCAAAGATTAAAATTCAGATTTTAGTTTTTCATTACAAAAAGCTCCTTAAAAATGGTAAAATTATACATTAAAATCATTTTTTTTATATTATAGATATTATCCGTCTTTAGCGACTAGCTGGTCATCAGGAATATTTGTATACATATCATGACTTTCCTGATGGAATAAAACATCTGAGGTATCAGACTTTAAAACTGTTTTAAACTTGCAACTGACGCCGAATCTCATGACAACACAGTGTCCATGAAAATTAACTTCTCGGTAAGCAGTCGTCTAAATAGACAGTGCCTTATTCGGGAATGGCATTTCACTTTCTAATTCTTATGTTAGCTTTGCAGAAAATAAACAGAATCTTTCTTTGTTGAAAGAAAGATTCTGTTAATTTTCATGGACACTGTGTTGTCATGAGATTCGGCGTCAGACAACCGATTAAATATTTGATGGTACAATAAAAGAGTTTGATAAGTTCAACATACCTATTAAAAATTTTCTCACGTGTTATTCTAATTTTTGAAAAAGGTTCTTCATAAGCACACCTATTTTTGAGTAGAAATTTATCGGTTATCTTATCACAATGCATCTTTGATCTGCTATTATGTAAGAAAAAATTTTGATACATTTTCATGATCTGTAATAAAGCAAAATAAGATTCTTTCTCGGTATAATTAGTGTATAATTTTGGAAAACTCCTCTTTATTTACAGCTCATATTTCGACGATTTTCACTGTCGAGGATGCCCCAGATCCCTTAAATACACAGGATGCAGGTAAGTAAATGAAATAAGAATACATATATTATATTCTTTGAACCTGAATGGCAAAATCATATAATAATATTTGGTAAACCTTTTATTGGATTGCCTTTTATTCTTTCTGATTTTAGTCTTCTTTCTTTGCCAGATATAATTCAGACTTTAAAACACCTTTAAATTGAATAGTAAGAATATATATATATATATATATATATATATATATATATATATATATATATATATATATATATATATAATATTTAACATTATTTGGGTGAAGCAGAATGCAGGTTTGAATACATAGATGAGACTTGGTATTTTTAATTCCGTTTTATTCTCTCTTTAATATCCATCTCGGAAAAGCAATTTATTTACAAGCAGACGCAGCGTGACACAAAAGCAGAAGTAAGAAAAGAAGCAAAAAGGGATGAACAAATGATCACTTGTCTTATATAAGATATGATTTCTGGCCACGCACCCATGGAATACATATGCTGACCTCTGACAAGGGCGAATAAAGTATCACTTTCATTTGATACGTAGTACTGATGGCGCATTAGTTTTACAGAGGAATTAATTAAACCGAAAGTGGAATTGGATCACGAAATAAGAGAATATTTTTAGAATGAAGTTACTATGGGCTAAATTAAGATAAAATCTTGGAAATTAATTAAATTGAAATTAGAGTTAAAATATCATTATATATATATAATACGAAAACGTTTTTTTCTAAGTAAACTGAAGTGAAACAATCGAAATTCATTGAAAAATTCCATTATATGTTTTTGAAACTTACAGTATCTCTTTGTCTATATAATATTTCATGTACAAGGAAATATAAACCCAGTAAATTTTGGCGATTTTAAATAATTTCCTTAATTGCTTATAATTGTAATGCAAATAAAAAGCAATGGTTATAATCTTATGTTTAATAAAGTAAATTGAGAAAGGAAATTAGTTAATGGATGAAGTTGATTTTTTTTTTTTTTTTTTTTTTTTTTTTTTTACTTTAAAGCTCAAATTTTTATAGAATAAAAAGTCAATCACAAATGTCCATTAGACCAATGTACTTAATCTAAACTTACTCAAAGAACCAGGGAAATGGTCTCCCTAAAACTCTCTGGCATACTTCCTAATAAATATCTTATACCAGAGAAAGCTTTTCATGGTATAGGCTTACAATTGTTACGAAATATTAAACATTGGGGTGAATTCAGCAGCTTTACTGAATCTAGATTTCGGCCAATAATCGTTGGCATTAGGTTAATTATATTCGAAAATAGAATTTGGGTTTTAGACACGCATTTTTCCAAACCAAAATTGATTCAAATCTATACATGCAGTCGAAAATCCCGTTGCAAATTTAATATACTTAAGTCATTGCATTTTGAGTCAGATGCTCAACCATTTGAAGGATTCGGCTCAAAGTTTGACACGTGTACACTAAAGACGTTAAATCTGTACACCGAATTTTATCTATCAAACTCTCCTCGTTTTGTAGTTATCGTGTTAATATGCACATATTCAGATAGCCGGACAGACAGACTTCCCCAAGGAGTATTTAACTTAAAAATTGGATATAAATCTACATATTTGGTGTAAAATTCGCATACCAAATTTTATCTGTCTAGCTCCAATTGTTTTTTTTTAGTTATCTTTGTCAGAGACAGACGGACAGGCAGTCAGTCGTTTTCCAAAAATGTGTTTTTCGAAGTCAGGCAAGACATAAAAATTTGTCAAAATCTGGAGTTAGGATTTTTTTGATAATTACAATAGTCACTTTACACGTCATAAACGAGAAAGTAAAAATGGAAATAATTTCATTACTATAGAATAAAAAGTCGTTTTGAATACTGACGCAATGACTAACAATGAGCCATCTCATTACAAAAACGCCTGACATATTTCAAGCTTACCAGGACCTCCTGGTAATACTTTTGATCCCACGAAGAGCCACCAGCTCAAGTGAGACGAATTTTATTGTATGGCTGTCATCCCGAGTGCAAACAAGCTTTAGTGGAGCGCAAAATATTTATTCCTCTTTTCCAGCAGTTGCAGCATTTTGTTTTGTTTATTTAAGCTAGTTTCCGGGGCAAGGCGAGGAGATAACATTCTTTTCAGACACAATCAATAAGAACTTTTTTTTTTTACTCTTCTCCGGTTGGCAACATAAAGCCGCCGGAAAGATAGAGAAGTAACACTTTTGTTTTGTTTGTTCTTAAGTCCCTGGGCTTATTTCGTACGCATAAGCATGGAAAGTATCAAACTTGCTTCAGGTTCAAGAAAAATGTCTCTCACCTCAAAAGAAATGTCTGTTTTTGAATACGAATAATTTCCCAGACGAAGCGTGGTTGGATAATTAAGATAATTATTTTTGATGCGTTATTTTCAATATAACAACGAACAGCGTGAAATAAGTTGTTTCGCAATTAGTTTTATTTATCTCAGGCTAGAATACTAAATTTATAAGCATCCTAGACACCCTTTTTATTCAAGATAATATCTTACTTGTTTTTATATTTATAACAATACGAAAAATATTTAAAGATATGTTAAGAATTACAAAACAAGCTTCATCTTAATGAAATTTTTTTAATTTCTATTAAAATTTATTGCGCAATCAATTTCTTAATAATTTTAGCATTATATGGATGATTTAACTTTGATGGAACGATATTTATACATTGTTGAAAAGGCGTTTGCAAATTTTAATGTGTGAAGATTACTTTCAGCATGTGTGTTACTGAAAAATCTATACAATATTTTATTTCGCAATTTTTGAAAAAAAATTAATTAAAAAAAATCTTGAAACAAAAATATATCAGCTAAAGATTGAAAAATATGGAATTTTTGTAGCTAAAATTAGATAGAAACCAAAATTCTTTAGCTTAGAAGTTTAGAAAATAGTTTGTACAAAATTTTGTAAATTGTTGAAGAAATAGATTTTATAATTCCTATATTAAGAATCAAGTTGTATTTCTATATATTTTTTGAATATTATTATTAGACTTAAAATAACATGCAGGTTTTTTTTTTGCAATATGAAGTTTAAAAGCAACTACAGAAATCTTTTTAAATAAGCGTGTTGCTTATTCTGTAATTTATAAATTACAGAATATTTTGAAATTATTATACTAAATTTCATCAATAGTAAGCATTTTATTTTATTTTATGAAATTTCTCGCAAGGAAGATTTAGAAACCCTTAAAATTTAAGGAAATGCATTTAAAAAGGTAAAATGGCATTAAAATATAAATTATACAAATGAATGCGAAAAAAAAAAAAAAAAAAAAACACAATGTAATATCTGAAAGAATAAAGGTAGGAAGAAAATTCAAACGGTTTTTCTTTTAAGGAAAATTATTCAGAAATTAAGAATATTGAATTAAAAATTACTTAATACTTTCGCCCAAAATTATATTTTCAAATTAATCATCTATTTTAATGGTAGATAGGTCAAACAAAAGCATATCATTTTTGCAACCGAACAAGATGCAGGACATGTAATTGAGTTCCAAATTGAGTTCTTTATTTATCATATCATTAAAAGAAATAGATAAATAAAGAGAAGTGCGCAAGATAAACGAATGTTTAATATATATTTGTAGTAAAATATCAATCAGTTGTACTAATAACAATAGGTGAAGCGTATATTGCTACAGACGGCAATTCCATCTTGCGTGCTGAGTACGACTTTTAATGTTGTTATTCCTGCAACTGTGCTATTCGGATAGTGTGATTATGTATTCCATTAAACCTGCAAATATAGAGAAACAGAAAGAGAGAAAAATTTATTCATACATTCACGGTTAACGATTATATTTCATAAATACAGAATGGATATGATTAAAGTACCCCTGTAGTCAGTTTTACTATGTAAAAGCATGGTTTCAGTAATTCTTATCTCGTTGATATTGTTACAAACCTGTATGGTTGCTTCCCAGCATGGTTAATTCTATCACCGGAAAGATCAATTTACAATAGTCTGCATTGGATGATGCTCGGGTGCCGAGCCAGCAATCCCAGAGCTTGGTGCCGAATTTGGTGACCATTTGGCGACAAAATAGAAAATGCCTGAAACTTCGAGAATTTCAACGATCCATCCAATAGAAACTGAGATACACCTGATTGGCCCAGAAGGTTCTCGGCCCGCCTCCCAGGAATTGTAAAAGCACAGCAGTCTCAAACTGCAATGAATTGAAACGCAGTTGAAATCGTAGTCAAGTAACGAGTTTTCGAGAGGATAGCGCAGCAACGGCGGAATGCCAGCGTTGTGTGGAGCCCAAGCTATTGCTGAACTAAGCTGTGTGTCGAGCTATTGTGGAAGCAGCATCAAGTTGTGTGTGGAGTAACCAGTCGTGTGGTAGTGAGTCGGAAGATGGATACAGTTAAAGCGAGAAAGCAGTGGATAATTTCAGCCGTTTGGAGGGACGTAGAGCGAAGCTCCGAGGATCCCCTCTCCTGGTGAATCCTGTCTGGCCGCTTTGTGTTCTGTGTGTGTTCGTTGTTACTATCGAATTAATACTTGTGGGCCACTGTTTTCTGTAGTGTGTTGTACTGTGTTCGTCTCGGCTGTACATATATGTGGTCTTTGTATTCGTGCCCTTTTTGTAAATAAGCATCATTGTTGTTTTCTACTGCGGTTGCTGATTGTTTTCACACCATGCACCCATTACAAGCGAACCCCGGGGACTCTTACGGACTTAGTAGTAGTGGAATAATATACATTTACATTAATATACATTTTATGGAGAAAATATACATATACATTTTACAATATACATTTTATGGAGATGAATGGTACATGTATGAAAAAATGCATGTCGTGTGAAGATAGATATACATATAATCTGTATGAAGCATATAACTGAATCATCGATGTGAAACATTTTACTCACATTTGCGATGGATATGAATCATCAATTTCTTTGTGTTATAACTAGGATATAAATTCTATTACATTTAACTCTCAAAGATTCATTTAATTAATGTCTATTCATTTTTGCCCGTTCAGTGAAAACAGTCATGTTTTTTTATTAAATCTCCGTAATAAATATCTCATCTTATTCTCTAAAGTAAAAAGTCTTCTTTCTTCGAAAATGAAATCAATTTGCTTTTCATTTCTCTAACATTTGATTTAGTTATGTAAAGGATATGCTATCTTTCTGAAAAAAAAAAGGAAATCGAATTAAATTTATTCTTTCAAAAGAAAAACAAGAAAATATTTCATTTTGAAAGGATCTGATTAGATATCTAGAAACGTTCCCTCGCATCCAGTCCCAAATTATAAACCTAGATAAAACAGACAACTTATAACATTCCTCCTGATAGAAAAAAATTAAATATATTAAATTTGTATGTAATAACGTGGCAGTCCAACAAAATTCAAAACAAAATCCATTTCCAGACGGAATGGCCAAAGCATTTTTGCAAAATGTAATTTTAAAGTAATTTACTTCTTTCTCTCATATTCCAACGGCTCAGTCGGCTAACTTATTGATTGAACGAGATCAATTCTAATACTCTCGAGTGCTCCTAGAATTTCAGTTTAGAACTAATCTCGTTTTGGAATTATAACTGAGAAAGTTGTACGAAATAAATGGTTAACTTTCTAATGCAAATTCTACTTCAGGCGACTGAATAGAAAAGAAAATACGTCGAGCATTTTTATTCTAAATAAACTTTGTTCATGCATATTTATACTAGTGAGGTTAAAATCCAATCTATTATCGAAATTTAGCCTCTAATTTCATTTTATGTTAGCATTGTATTAATATATAGCATTACGCTTTCTACGTTTATTATTAACCATTTTTCAAAATTAAATTATCGTATAATTAATTCAATTTCATCAACCCAGACATAATAAACCAATATTTACATCTTAAAAAAATTTAAAAAATATTAAGCTGACTAGTTATTACAGATTTATATGGTTTAATGTAGAATAATTTATAGGAACCTGCATTACTTTTTAACAGGATGTAAATGGAATTGGGACTTGTGATGAAGCATAACTTTATTAAAATGAATGTAACGAAAATAGGTTTTTTCTAAATCTAGGAAGTGTAGAGAAAAAATTTACCAACCTGGTTCTATTAGTGAAAAAAACAACAACATGTGGTTTGATTGTTGTAGTATAATCCTATTGTGGTGAAAGGTTATAAGCCAGTTAACAGCTACGCTACGAGAACAAATGCTTTTGTATTGTGGTCATGTTACTGGCCTGCAAACCACAAGGTCCCAGGTTCTATCCTCCCTCCTAACAAATCACCATTTTGGTGACCTCGAACGATGAACCTTCAACCTTCGTACAGCTATTGTGGGCGCTATCTACCCGCAACCAAAGTCGTCAGACTCACTTGACGAAGCAACACAAAGTCGTGAGATTCGCTTGACGCAGCAACACAAAAAGGTCGCAGCAACCCAAACTCGTCAGGCTCACTTGACGCAGCAACCACTCACCTACAAACGCTGGCCATAACGCTTGGCGCTACTCAAATGGGTACAGGCGCATAAGAACCAACAGCTAAATATATCGTCACTCAATATAGTTCGTCTCACCTCCGACTCACTGGAGGGAGAGTGTCTGGTGAAAGCTTATAAGCCAGTTAACAGCTACGCTACGAGAGCAATTGCTTTTGTATTGTGGTCATGTTACTGGCCTGCGAACTACAAGGTCCCAGGTTCTATCCTTGCTCATACCAATCCCCTACACTATAATGAGAAATTAAAAATAAAAAAGAATAGAAAATGTGTTAAAATCAACTGAACATATTATGAAGAGGATATTTTATATTCAATATCTACAAAAAAATCCGTTTCCTTCTCTCAGTGACTTTCAGGGAGTGAAATTTCATCAAAACAAAGTCTCTATATATAATTCATTTCCACAAAATCTCCTAATGTTTCATTTAAGGACTATTGCGTCTTTCGTTTGTTGAAAGGAAACATTTCTAAGTGAAAACCCACCACTTCTGATTGATTTTGGAAAACAAAAGTAAAGGAATGGAAATCTATACCCCTGGTGATTTTACAAAAATACCTTTTGATATTGAAATCACAGTTCATAAAGAAGGCTATCATATCGAATGTTTTAAAAAAACAGTCTTAACATTTTAAAACTTTAATTAGAATGCCTTGAAATAGTTTCAAAGTTGTATAAACAGTATCTGTATAAATTCATCTTGTAAATTTAAAAGGATATCGAAAATACTTGAACATTTCATCAGATTCGGCTACTTTTAAAGGAAGTTATTTTAGCTCTTAATAATATATCAATTTTCATAATTTTTCTGTTTCTGTGATATACTGAATGAAATTTCTTTAATTTCCTCATTCGTTTCAATAAGTTTCTTTGGTTACATCGAGATAATGAATCTAAGTTTATGTTAAGAGCTCTGTTAGCAATTCCGAACCAAGAAATTTTTACAAAACATTTTGTGAAATACTAAAGGAATACAATCTCTGTGTCAAACTCCCTTTGCCCTATATTTTGCCCAACGAGGAACTATTATTCCATTTCGTAATGATTCAATGACATCATTTTCTTTATAGATACTGCAATCAGCGGCATTAGTCTCACTGAAATATTCTCGCCGGTAAATTATTGCTATCCTCATCCCACCGCATGAAATTGCGAACTTAATAAGAAGGTCTTAAACGTTATCCGAGCTAGAATATTTATTTTCAGAATCCCACCACATATAAATGCTTTGTACTTTAATATATAGTAAATAAATCAGAATATATATTCGGAGGAGAATTAAAATTTGACAAGAAACTACAATTTTAGTAATGTAATTGCATACCGAATTTCATTTATACAAGTCTCCAATTTCGATTATGGCCTTTACAATCAGACGGAATTATAGACCAGCAAGTGGTCATCTGTTTAAGGTATTTGCTTTAAAACTTGACAAAGATCTACGCAATGAACGCTCAATCTGAGTATTACATTTTATTTATCTAGCTCTTTGGGCTTTGTACTTACTTAGAAAAGCAAACAGATTACTGAGTATAAAATTTATTGAAAATTGAAGGAATATACAGAATGAATATAAAGGCCACATACGGAATATCATCCATTTAATTGAAAGCGTTTTTCAGTTTTGTTAACAAAAGACATAACTCTAAAATGTATTTTCCGCACTCAGGAAGATTTACAAGTTGGAGATTCTTCAAACAATCCACCTATTCATCATACAAGAAAATAGAACCTTTATAAATGAAACTTGGATTCTACACTCAATATATTATCCATTAATAAAAAAGAGCTTTAGCATTTTCAGATCATATCAGTTTGAATCTGGAATGGTAGAATGATTCATTCAACTAATGTCAGCTAAGACTATGCAAAATACCACCAATTATTATGCTATCATCCACAATTTCAAACAGTAAATGTGTCTATTTTTTTAAAAAAAAAATTGAATGTTTAAATTTATAATTTTAAAAATAAATATATAATTTCAAAATCTTAATTCCCTTACACTTATTTAAATCGATTGGATTTGAAAAGATTGATGGGCCGCGGTGCCCTGGTGGTAAGGTCTTGGCTTCGGAACCGGAAGGCTTCAGATTCGAGACCCGATTTCACCGAAGACCCGTCGTGTAAGCGGGTCTGGTGCATGTTAAACGTCTTGGCCAAACGTCCTCCCGCTGGTGTGGCGGGGTGTGGAGAGGGGGGTGCCAGCTCAGATGTCGTCCTCGTCATCTGACCGTGGTTCAAAATTACAATGTCTGTCCAAAATAGCCCTACTGTTGCTTTAAAACGGGAGTTAATATAACTAAACTAACTTGAAAAGATTGATTTCAAATATATAAGTATGGAAAGTCTTGTATAATGTATTTTCTCCTGAAATATTGCCTTTTAAAACTGATAAAAACGAAATATTTATTTTAAAATAAAATATAACACATTGTTGGATTTTATAGGAATTGATTTAGAAAACCAACAAAGGATATGCTGTGCATTTCATCAGTTCATGTTTGAATAAATCCCCATTCAATCATCATCAACTAACTAAAATAGTGAACTTTTCCCCTCTAACAAAGAAAACGCAAAAAATTTAATAATAGTAAAATTCGTAATAACTCTGGAATCCAGCATTCTTGAAAGTAAAATCCATCCCTAATCTGCAGATGGGGCGAACAAAGCACTCTCGCAAAATGTAATTTTAAAGCAATTTACTTGTTCTCTCATCTTTTCAGCAGCTAAGCCGGCTAACTTATTGATTGAACGCACTCAATTCTAATATTCTCGAGTGCTGCGTGTGTGTAAGTTAAATACTAATTTAATTTTCGAACTTATAACTGAGAGGGGGTTTGGCGAAATAAATGGTTAACTTTCTAATGAAATTTTATTTCTGGCGACTCGACGGAAAAGGTTTTTTGATAACATTTTCAAGCAACTTTCGCTTAAATTTGATTAACGAATTTTTAATAACTTTCAGTTAAAATAGTTTATAACCAATTGTATTATGCAAATTTTTAACTGAGAATTTTCACAGACACGGTTATTGGTAGCATGAATTTGTTTTTTTTTTATCGTTACTATCATATAGCAGCAATATCTTACAACATAAAAATACAAAGCTCAAGCTACATACTTTAAGATAGGATTAAAATCCGTGCAAAGATAATCTATACTTATATAAAGCACAATGTGTGTGTGTGTGTGTTGGCGCTCTACAGGCCAGACCGTTTGACCTACAGCTACCAAATTTGGTACATGTATACCTTGGAGGTCGGGAATGTGCACCTGGGGTAACATTTTTGAATTTGCAATTAGAATTTTAATTATTAATTAAAAACTAACTTTCCCGCCAAAAAATCTTTTCATTTTCCCCACCGCCAAATGAGTAAGGCTTCAGTTTCTTATCCCACACTAATGAGGCTAGGGATAACATTTTTCGGCCGATTATTTCAAATGATTCTGTTCATTTTCTTAATGTTTGATGCATTTAAAATTAAACATCATTAATGAATCGATGTTTCAGATTCATTCTGATGTACTTTTGAATTAAAATAAAACAGAATAAAGGAGATTAAAAATTTCTAATCTGCATAGCGTTACCCCAACTGGCGTAGAAAAATTCACGCATTTGCATTACAGTAACGGGCGTTGAAAATTCAAGCATGCGCATTGTGTTCTGATTGTTGACAATGTTTTCAACAGATTTTAAACGGATTCGGACTTGATTTCAATTATTTTTAGGTTAGTTATGTGCTTTTGTAATTAAATTGTATTTATGTTAGTTATATATTTTTTGTATATACTTATAGTTTTAAGTATATCGTTTTTTAAGTAGTTTTAAGTAATTTTTTTTACCTGTTTTCGACCGATTATTTTAAACGATTCTGTTTATTTTCTTAGTGTTTGATGCATTTAAAATTAAACATTGTTAATGAATCGATCTGCTCATGATGAATCTGAGAAAATTTTGTTGACAAATTCTTGAGATATTATATAAATTAAGGTATATATTCTTTAGTGCCTGTAAAGTTTAAAGGCTCAGTGACTCTGTTTTCATTAATCATATTATAAAAAATGCTTTGTTTCAGTTTAAAATATTATTATATTAATTGAAGATTCCTACTTTCCACTTTAATTTAAAGCATAAATTCTACGGCAGCTAACAGAAACTTAGAAAGATACATATTACGTTATGACTGAAGACTTTTATAATATTTGGAGTGAATTATATGACTATCAAAATTTGAAGTTTTAAAATATTTTGATGAAGAAATTATTAAAGTAGGAATTGCATAAAATATTTAATTATTAAAATTTTAACGAACATTAAGATTGGTGAATCGGCTGGTAGCCAAAGGCGTCTAATAATTAATATTACATACTAATATGCGAGTCCACTATTTCGTGCACGAACAGTTCAAACCATGTAAATAAATTCTTGAAGGAAAAAAAAAAAAGAATAGTTTACTTCCTTGCCACTAGAGGCAAAAATAACACTGCAGTACAAACTGAATTGAGGCCGTAAAACAGGCATAAAAATATTACGCATTGCACGTGACTGTCTAATATTTAAATCTGTCTGTCTAAGACTGCCTAATATTAAGTCTGTCTTATGACTGTCTATATCTAAGTCATTTTTATCTAAAATAAATTTGTCTTTTGATACTTGCAATTTATGTTTATGTAACAAATGATGAATTATTTATAAAGAATTTTTTTCGCCTAAAATTAATCATTGTGATTTTTAATTGTGGTGTCGTTTAAAAGTATGAATGTTATATATGTTTTTGTGTGCTTTGCAAATCTTAATGAATTAGCCAAGTCTGTGCAATATTATATAGTAGCAAGTTCGATATAAACACGATCCGTTTTGCAATCGATATAAATATGAATGGCTTATCGATTCGTATGCAATCATTTTCAGAATTACCATGGTACAGAAGCTCAAAAGAATCACATTGAGCACATTTTATTACCTAAATTATGTTTTGAAAAAAGCAAAAGAAAGAAAGCAGAATGATAAAGTCAACAATTGTATACAGTATGTGTAAAATTCTTTTGAATGCTTATGGTAAATATAAATTCTTAAAAGGAAATTATAAATAACCTGGATGGTAAAAAACAACTAAAAATGCGAATGGCAGATATAAATATGCCAAGTAAATAGAATTGTAAGATATGTTGTAGGAAAAGTAAACGAATTTTGAAGACGTCGTCATTTTTGGTTTTTTGTTTAAAATGGAGATGTCTTCAAAATGAATTAAATAGCAGACCTACATGCGTATGAGTGAATAATCATTTTCGGATGTATTCATTAAACAATGCATTTTTTCAAACTAATATATTAATTTTTTTTACAGAAATGTTTGTAATATTCTGCTGCTTTCCCAATTACTCCAAAGACTATGGGATAACTGGGAATACTTGTTTTAGCTTCTAATTCTAGAAACGAATTGATTTAGAAAATATATGTGGATGAGAGCTGAATTTTTTTAAATATTTTCTCAAAATGTACGATACTATCTATTCCCAATTATACTTTGGTATTGTTTTTAGTAATTTATCATATACTTCATGGAATATTTCAAATAAACTAGTATTTTAATTTATGAGTAATTCATAATCATTATCTGAAATTTATGTTGGAAATGAATATTTATTGTTGCTGTTGTTTCTTATGGCACTTGTTATAGAAAAACCCGCTGACGAAGGCAGCGATTTTAAGCCGAGAGAGCGTCTCTTGTTTTTCAGTAGCGGCATCTAGGGCCAAGAGTACGTCTTAGCTACTCATGCGTCACATTCGCTTGCACAAACTCGGGGGGAACATTCACACACCTCACAGATAGAAGAACAGCCATGCCCGAACTGAAGCCCGGGGCGCCAGATCACTGGGAAGACGCACTACTGTTATGCCAGGACGCCGGCATGAATATTTATAAAATTAGAAAGTGCTGAATATTATGCCACAAAAGAAGGTAATGCCTTTAACTAAGAACACACATTAAAATCGGTAAAAATGAATAACAAGTTGTAGGCAGTAGAACTTGCACAATTTAATTTTCAATCCCTTTTGACATTACTTAAATAAATATTTCAATTTCTAAATATATATTTCAACGATAGAATATAGGCGCATAGCTTTTATCTGACTTTCGGAAATTGAAATCTGGTCGGACTCCTGTTTACAACCATGAATTTCATCAATTTATTGTTGAACAAATAAGGGGTTTTCATTTTAGTTCTTTCAATATTTTTGACCAAAATATACATATGTGTCGAACCTTCAGCTGCATATGCTGCCTTTATAGAGTTTCCATTTATTATTGAAAAAAATTAACTATTATCCTCTTTAGATAGTTCTTTCAGAGTGGCGTTTTGTTCATTCTAGTCATTAATTCCTTTGTTTTCTTCCGAGCTTGCCATGAAAAAAATTTCATATCATTATAAACAGATTATTTTCGTAAATGAAACGAAATTTGAATGAGGATGCCATGGTGGTATCTTAAAAAATGTTTTTTCCTATTTTGTTATAGAGTATTAAGCATTATCGACGGGGAAAAAAAGTTTCCAATATTTTAGAACTCATTAATAGATACAATTCAGATCATAAAACAATTATTTCCACTTGCATAAACATAAAATGTTTAAATTATAATTGCATTAAGACACATTTCCAACAAACCTACAATAAAAATTTTAGCGGTAATTGAGAATACCCTGCTACCTGTTTCTGATCAGAAAATTCTATAATCTGAAAGTTAATTTTCTTTGTGTTCTTATATAATTTAGAGCTTATTTTGCATATAACATGGGTAGAAAATAAATGATGAAACTTGCGAAAATTTTGGGTTCACTTATCTGACCATAGCCGCAACTTAGCAACAGTAAATAAACTTTAGAAAATAACACTGTAAAAGGTAGGAAAATATATTTCTTCTTCCTCTAGAGTGTCTAAAACATGGAACAATTCCATTTCGTTAAGGCTTTACTATTGAGTCTCCATTCTCATTGATACTGTGTTGTCAATTAATTAATTTGACCCAAATGATATTCAAAATGTATTCTAAGTAAATGTAATAATATACAAAGAATATATATATAGAATATTTAAGAATTTTTGGTTCCTTATTATATGAGTTGTTGCTTTATACTATCCTCCTATTTTTTAAGCTTTAAGTTTTTACAGTTTCTGATTTGTACACCAAGTTTTTGGTAACTTTATGTAATGCACATATAAAGGATTTTAAAAAAAAGTTCTTAGATTTATTATTTTCTTGTTTAGTTCTTATTTCATGTTATTCTAATTAGTTCTTATTTTATGATATTCCTAGTTGCTTATGAGAGAAGCAAAGCATATAAGCCTCATCTGGGAATTGCTTAGGGTGACATTGGTTTCGGAAAAATAACACCAACTGCCACTATCATATGGATCTCTTTACATTTATATCCAAATCTATACAGTCAAAGAGTTTCTTCATGAAGTAAATTTTCTAGTATTAATAATCTTGAATCTGATGAAAACCAACGTCGTTTCACGAGAAAATTCACCCGTTTGTATCACTTTTCAAAATTTTAGAAGAAAATAATTGGTTTTTAATTAGTAATAAATATTTTTTTTATATATATATATCTTTAAGTTGAAAATTTACGTTTGCACTCCAATGTTTAAAAAAAAAAAAAAAAAATCAGAACTCTTTGTTTCAATATATTGTAAAATTTCCCGCATATTCCTCTTGCCAAATTTGGAAAAATTCAGATATTTGGTGTTGAATGCTACGTGATAATATTCTGATTTGAACATAAACTATATTTAATATTCTAGTGGGAATAAAACCAAACAAGTGTGAATGTTGCCATGAAATATAGCCATGCAAAGTGACGATATTTATTCTAATTTGGGTTAATTTATACTTTGATATTCTACTAAAATAGTGGATATTCTCTTTTAGTTTTCTATTTTTTTATTTCATATCCTTTTATAATATTTTTAACTTCTTATTTTAATCAATAATTTAATAAAAATTATGAAGGTCAAGTTTAGTTTAGTTAGTTAACGTCCCGTTTGAAGCAACACTAGGGCTATTTTGGGACGGACCTCGTAATTTTGAACCGCGGTCAGATGACGAGGACGACACCTGAGCTGGCATCCCTCTCTCCACACCACACCACACCAGCGGGAGGACGTTTTCTCAGGACGGATTTAACGTGTAACAGATCCCCTTACACGACGGTTCTTCGGTGGAATCGGGTCTCGAACCTGATTATGAAGGTCAAAAAAATCTATAAAGAGTAAGATTCCGTTATAAATTTTCTAAGAAAGTAAGATTTTTATTAACAGTTTAATACATTTTAACTTTTAAAAATATAGAGGATTTTTTTTTCTTGTAATTACATTATGTCTTAATTCTTTACACATCACTTGCTTCTCGATAACAAGTATAAAATTATAGAATTAGTAATAAAATAATGATAAATTATAGAAGTAGTTTTAAAATATAATACATTCAATTAAAATGTTTCTATAACAAAATCTTTTTCAGTGTACAAAAAATTATTGGTGTTTATTTTATATATTTTATTTTTAAAAATATTATAGACTTTTGAAATCATTTATTCTGAAACCAGGTGCGATCAAATTTTCAAAACTTTATCTCGTCAGAAAGTGACTGTTAAATGGGCTTCTATCGTTAGCAAAAGCGATATTTGCAAACATGAAGCATTCCAAGTTAAATAACCATGTACAAAAATGAATGTTTTCTCCAACCATTCAATTGTTTAATTTTTTGATATATAGATAAATGTTAATATTTCTTAAAGGAAAACTGGTATAGGATAGCATAAACCTTTTCGAAATCAAATTCAGTTTCCTTTTTATAATTTTAATTTAACTTTGAAGATTACTTAGACATATCATAATAAATTTCAAGAGAGGAATTATCAACAACATTATTTTTTCATTCTTCTTTGTGTTTTTCAAAACAAAAAATATTTTGTAGTACATTTAAATTAGGTTCTGCGTATTTAAATCAATAGTGGTTTATTTAAGTAAAAACATCATATTATCTTTTCCCGCTTTCTTTTAGAAAATAAAATTATACATGTTCAAATGGATGGTGACTGATGGTGAAATTTCAATTTCAAAATTAAATGTATTTTAGGTGTAAAAATAAAATTAAAATGTTTCTGAATAATAAGAACATGTAGACCAAGATAAATTTATAGCAAAGCACAAAATAAAATAAACTATATTGAATATTGAAATAATAACACATCGTGTAAATTTAACGGGGTTCAATTCAATTTAATAAATTTACATATTTCATCTATTTACAAGCCATAAAATAAAAAAAAATGAATTTTATCAGCTCATATTGCCATAAGTGAAACTAAGCACCTTGCATGTAAGTAAGGAAAAAAAAAATGAAAATTTGTCTTCTTTTTTCATATAAATATTTGTCTTCTTTTTTTCAAATAAAATAAGTTTACCAATGCCAAATAAAGAGTTCATATTTTTCTTTTAGTAATAAATGAAGAATGCTTTTTCCTAAGGTGTTAACATCTTTAACTGGTAAAATGCGTTTGCTAAGGCTTTGAAAATAACAAATATATAAGTCTAATCAAGTAAAAATAAATGCTTATTTATTTCTGAAAGTGAAATATTTCTTGAACATACTGTACTAAATAGTGTCTTGAATAACTGTTAATCTTAGATTGTTATAAAGATTAAATTAGTTTTTAATAGTTTTTATGTCATTATACTAAATTTTTCGAATTGATAAAAAATATGTTTATACACTTAAGAATGTATATGCTGCTAAGATAAATGATATAAATATTTGTTAAATGCGCATATTTAACCTTGAAAATTGTTGCAATTATTCATAGCTAATTAATGTAATAAATAAAATGCGCTGGCTAATTTATCGTTTGACATATAAGAAAGACAATAGATATTTTAAAAGCGATTGAGAAAATGGAGGATTATTTTGAAGAAATTCATTTTTATAAATGCTCCCTCTCAAATCCTCATGACACTTTAATAAGAAAATGATAATCCAATAGATCAACAGAGTGCTAAATTATAAACCGAATATAAAAGTTTTGTTCGGTAAAGGCTCATATTGATATAATAAGTAACGATTAGACAAATTTTCACACCAAAAAGGCTAAAGAAACAATAATAATAATAATAATAATAATAAAAACGAAAGTTTAACGGTAGAATTTCATCTAAGTTAGGAATTAATCTTTGTAAAAAAATCAGATATGCGAAAATAATAAACTAGATGGTAATTAACTAATAATTCAAGATTCTCTTTCGGTTTGATTTCTTCAGTGAATTTGAAAAGATGCCAATGACTTTTATATAAATCCAATTTTAATTACTCAGGGTTCTTTTTGCGGCATTTCAAAATTGTTTCCTTGCAAAATCGACAGATTGAAATTATGGCACTGATGAAGTAAGCATTGGGCATTCAATTTATGGATGCCCGAAGTATAGATTAATAAGGAGAAAATTCTTTCCGAAAAGTTATATAATTATGGGAATTTTTGAATCGATTTAATTTAAAACTGGTAAAATAGGATCAGGAACATTATGTTAAATATATTGGAAACTATTTGCATAATAATACTTAGAGAGCACAATACTGCATCTTAAATTTTGGGTCGTGTTATGTTTTGATAAATGCATCGTTTATTAATTGTATAAATATTTATTATTATTTATAGTATTTTAAATTATCATTTACTCAGACTATTATCTTATTATTCATTTTTATTGTATGATCCATTTTATATTTACTTATATTTTCCTTTTTAAAATTTTTTTCTTACATTGCTATTATTTTATATATTATATTATTATTATGCATTTTATTTATTATTTCCATTTTTTACTATTTAAACCCTGCTATTTCTTTTAAGTTTTATGTACTTTTTCTTTTCAAAATTCTATTGTAATTGTAGATTTCGTAATTTCTAAATTAATTCTTATTATTTGCAAATTTTACATTATATTTTATCGACATTGTTAGAATTTATAAAATATGATAAACGCGAAAATATTTGCTATATCTGTCTGAGCGAGGTTTTGTCCGACTATTTGTAATTACCCGCATATCCGCTTTCGATTGGTTGGGTTTCTTTATCTTGGGTGTATAGCTACAAAACTCTGAATGTAAAATTCATATTAAATAATCTTTCATAGAAAATGTTATTACAATAAAAGGAAAAGTTTTTTTGATTATCTTTCTGTTCATTCTAAAAACTGATTTGTTCATTTTGTCAGATGTAGTCTCTTCTTTTAATTAAGTCATTTATAAATATAAAAAAAAATTCCTTTCCGTTTCCAACCCTTCGATATTTTGTAATAAAGAATATTTCTGATAAATAAAATTCATAAATGAATTTTTGGAACGCACTGCAAATCGGCAGAGTTAATTCCAAAATCACATTTTATTGTATAGGAATTAAAATGGTCAGATTTTGGAAACTAAACCACATCATCCATGAATTCGCCAGAATCTTATTATTTCGCTTCATTGAACAAAGTAAATATAAAAGTATTAAGTTAATCCCGCCAAGAACCTGAAGTTGCACTTATCTATTTTTTTCGTAGCTGAATGCCTTAAATAACTACTTCAATTTAAAAGTTTTGCTAGAAGTGATTCTCGTTATTCCAGCGGATTAGGTGATTCGATTTATTTATTTCTATTTTTTTTCATTAGTTTCTTTATTTAGATGGAATTCCGCCTTATCCGTGACATACTAAAGCGTATTTTTGGAATGAGAAGTTGGTTCTTTTTCATATTAGCAGCAAATGATAAGATTTCTTTAATAGGAGTTTCATTTGATGATTGTGATTGCCTTAATGGTCCATTAGACTTTTTTTTATTGCAAATCATAATTTTTTTGTTATTTTATTGCTATTACTTTGTTGTTATTTTGTATTAATCTTTTTCATCATAGGATGCTTATAGTAACAAGCGAGTAATGAAAGATAGGAAACATAAAGTCTCAAATTTTCATTTTGTAACCGAAGTTTCCACATAAAAGTATTTGATAGCTTTTTTGGTTTTTGAATGATTAAATTATTTATTCTGGTATTGACTTCTACCATCCGTGAGAAATTATTTATTCTTATTTTCCGCTTTTATCAAAGAAAATATTAAACACATGCAATGGCACAATAATGTAAGACACATTTCGAATGCAATGCAAATATTTATATCGAATGAAAAGTAATCAAATTTGTTCCACTTAAATTGTGCTCAAAAGATTTAGATCTTTGCTAAAAATTACTCATTCCAATTTTTGCTACCAACTGCAATATGTCTTTATATATTCAATTAATCAATTTAGTTAATCACGAAAATATCAGATTAGTTCATTTTGTATTGATAACTGAAGTTAAAGCTGCAAATTTGAGCAATACGTGCAGCATTTTACATATATACTGTTACGAACCTGTGATGCGGCTTCCCAGCATAGCTGGTTCCATAGGTGGTTCCAGAGCTTGGCTACAAACTTGGCGACCATTTGGCGACAAATCTGGCAATTTTGGCGCCAAAATAGGTTATACCCGAAACATCGAGAATTTTCCCGTACCGTCGAGTAGGAACGGAAATACGCCTCGAACGTTCCTGATTGGTTGAGAGACGTCTAGCCCCGCCTCCTGAGACCTATAAAAGGAAGTAGCCGCAGCTGCCGGGCAGTCGTGAACCGGGACGGTGAATTGAGAAGAAGTCGGAAGCGGCAGAGCAGAGTGGTTGTGAACCAGTGGTGAGTGAAGTCGTGGACCGACGGTGAATTGAGCAGTGGTGAAATCAGTAGTCGGAAGCGACAGAGTAGAGTCGACGGGGAAGAACGAGTCTTCCAGCTACGGTGAATTGAGTCGCGAGCCAGTGGAGTCGAAGAGTAGTCGGAATCGACAGGAAGAACTGGCCTTTCAGAGATTAGCGGTGCAGCGACGGAGTCAAGTGAGTGCTGAATTAAGTTGTGCGGTACGCTTGCATTAGAGTCTGTTGTATGCTTCACGTCTCGGCTGAAGATAATTGTGTGCTGTATATAGTTGTCGTCTTTGTGCTGTCCTGTGTGTCTTCGTGTAAATAAACGTCGTTGTTTCATTTTCTACTGCCGCCTGCAGATTGAGTGTTCTCCACACCATATAACTCCCACTATCCAAACGAACCCCGGAAATTCCGTAACAATACATACACTTCTTTACAATGGTTAGTATTGTACATTTTTTTATTGGTTGTTACCTCATTTCCAGTGAGCCTGACAAATCATCACAGGATTGCTGCCTTTAGCATTAGACCATACGCTATTAGCACATAATGCCGAACAATGTTGTTCGGTATCTACCTGACAATGGCCGGTATTTAGAACATTGAGAAACCTGCATGCAGTTAAAGGAAATTAATTTTAAATGTTCCTTGTCTTCATTTAATATCAAATTTGTACACAATTTTTAGCATTCTTCATTTATTGCCCATTTACCAGAATAGATGCCTCCAAAACTCCTTCAGAAACAGTGTCTACCATATCACTTTGTAATAGGATAAAATTTTTCAATGCAAATATCACAAATTATTGAATAAAGCAAACGACATCAAACATTTATAAAGAGGAAAAATTAAATTAAATTTATTCTCTATGGAATTAAAAAAAACATTTCGATTTAAATCTTCATAACACTATTAACCAAGAAAGTATGCACATATTAGAAATATATTATATAGCAATTAAATTTATTCTCTATAAGAGAATTTAACACAATCAACAACAGAAATGTTCGACTTTCGAACTAAAAAGGCTTTCGATTGTAGTTTTTGGAAAAGATAATCGAATTATCTTTCGGAACAATAGCTTAAACGTGGATTAAAAGAAACCTTAGGTGTTCTTTTTTCCATTTACAATGGCTTCCTGATAATGCAGAGGAAATGTGTTCAGCTTTAGCAAAACTGTTGGAACTTCGCATTTTAAATGGTGTTATTGAATAATAGAAATAGTTCGGGAAAGATTTTGACATGGGGCTATTATTTAGCAATATTTTCTGAAAGAAGCAAATTTTTTACTTTTTTTTTTAGTAATAATTCATGTTATGATATTTATAAAAATCATATTGTACCGATAGATATTGCTATTATTAAAAGAACATAATTTAATTTTAAAAAGAAAGTTAAATTATTCGTTCTGTTTAGATACATCCTTTTACAAAAATAATAGATGTAAATAAATAAATAAATTTTTAAAGAAGCAAATTCTTTGGCAAAAAAATTGTAACTTATACACAAATTTTCTTATCAAAAATTATAAACTAAAAGTTATATCAATAACTAATAGGAATAACTGATATATAGAAATTTTATTACTAGTACAGCATAACTTAAGAAAAAAATAATTGAAAAAAAAAAAGAACATAGAGAAAATTGTGTTGAAAACTCTTTGAACAGCAGCTGCGTATGAATTTGAAGTTTTAAATTTATATCATACATTAACTAAATAAGTCAAATATTAATTTTAGAAAGGTTACTATTACTTATATATACTTTTATTGTACGATCCATTTAATATCTATTCATAGTTTTATCTTATGTTCGCCATTTTGCGTTTTATATTATTATTTTTTGTAGCTTTTAAATTTACTATTATCTATAACTTTCAGGCAATTCATATTTTCTAAGGTTTGATATGATTGGCTTTGAAGTTTTCATTTATTTTATGTAAATTCTATTAAATATTTTAATCTGATTCTATGTGAAATTAAAAATATATAGCGAGGTCTGAAAATCCTCGCCGTATCTCCCGGATTTTTCTTGTTTATGAGAGTTTCTTCACTATTAATTGTAAATTACTCACACATCTGTACGAAGTTTTCAAGATTCTTTAGCTTGGATGGTATTTACTATTTCGAGTATTATGTCTAAATTTCTTTTCCCCATCTCTCATTATTTAAATCTTATTCTTTTTTTCAGAAATTTGGATAAAATTAAATTGAGAAACTTATTCTATACTGGGCTTTGAATTCTGTATAAAATGTAGAATTTTATAATTTTTTTAAAAGATTTTTTAAAAATCAAAGATAGATGATTTTATTTTCGGTTGAATAGCAAAAAAGTGGTAACTCCTAATTACATGAAAAATCTCATATTTTATGAATGTAAAATGTTTTAAAATTCTTGCATATAAAAAAACTACTTAACGTTACATATCATTAATTAACATTGGCATTTTTATACACAACAAATACATAACATTATATATTACGAGCAGAGAATGGGAGCTCTTAATTCTTTATCCTTAAATCTTATTGGATAACATACCTACTTCAAACTACAGAAACTCCTTGATTTGCTTTATTTTAACGTTCGAAACTGAGGGTTTCCTTGAGAAATTCCCGAAAACGACTCAACTGTCTAAAGTATTGCTGCCTTTTCTTTCTGTAATGTCTGAGTGTACTGTTTCAAATATTTACAAAGTTATCTTTAAAGTAAATTTCTTACTTTCTTTAGTTCAGATCTTATTCTTAGTTTAAATGATGTTTTTGAAAGTTGGATAAAGTTAAATTGTGAAACACATTCTCTAAACATTATGAATGTGATATGCAAAAGATTTTCATTCTAAAATAGATAGACAATGTTACAAAGTGGGTAAAGATAGTGGTTGAATGTTTAAGCCATTTTGTAAGTTTCCACTTTATTGATTATTTCAGGAATATTTTTCTTGTTATCTATTGATATTATTAATAAACTTCAATGAAATAGACCAATAAAATATCTTAAATAATTTCCAATATCATATTATTTCATCAAATGACATTAGAAATTATCTGCCAGAAAGCAAAAAAAGCATTCTTTGCTTTTTATTTTAAAATTGGAACTATATAGATAGTTTTCTATTTGATTTCTAATATCATTTCAAGCACCCTATGCAATATAAATTCATCCAAATTAAAAAAGAATCTAGATGTATTTTCTTAATTTTATTTATAATAAAAACGTAAATTACATAAACAATTTTGAATAGATATATGAATAATTCTTATATAATATTCATATATATAATTTCTTATATGCAAATGCAATAGGAGTGTTACGATGTAAGAAGGTATTGTATATTTTATTCTATTATTCTACCCGTATTTAAAAATAAGTTTAGGTTTCTTTGAAACATTTTATTAATACAAATCTGTTTGTTCAATATATCTAGATCCTCTAATTATATTATAATAATGATTTAAATAGGACTTGCACTTAAGGTGTGTTTCAATTTTTTAGGGACACCAGTAAAAATGAAAATAAAAGCGTAAATAATAAATATTTGACATTTATTTCTGAAACAAGTTAGATAAATAACAAAAATAAATATTGTAAGATAATTTAGATTAAACAAATAAATTTCAACTTTGAAATAACTAAACAAAAGAGTAGCAGAAATTTTGTGTTTCAAATTTTTAGGGACAGTGGAATTAAAAACTTCAAAACTTCAAATTAAACTTTTTTACCGTTCAATATTAGTACCATTTTTTCTGATGACATCATATATTCTGTTTGGCATGGAATATATTAGGTTCTGAAGAAGTGTTGGATCCAGAGAATACCAAACATCCATTATTGCTTGTTGAAGTTGCATTTTCGAATAAAAATGGCGCCCTCCTTCATAAACTGTTCTTGCGAAAATACCCCATAGATTTTCAATGGAGTTTAGATCGGGGCTTCTAGCTGGCCAATCCATAACTTTCACATTGTTATCTCTAAACCACTTTTTTGTTGATTTTGAGCTGTGGATAGATGCATCATCCTGTTGGAAAGTCCAATTTGGACCACATATTTCAGGTTCTGCATTAAGTAAATGTGTTTGTAACATTTCTTGGTATCGATCAGAATCCATTATTTCATTCACAAATGCCAGTTCGCATGTACCATTGAAGCTAAAAGCTCCCTAAATCATAACAGATCCACCGCCCATTTGCCTTTTGGAGAAAATCTCTGGTTCTTTTTTTAGATCATGCCAGTAATATCTCCAACCGCCTGGCCCATCTAGATTATACTTCTTCTCGTCGCTGAACATGACTTCTATCCACTCATCTTTGAAATGCATGTATTCCTTTGCCCAGGATAAACGTTGTAATTTGTGTTGTTTGGCAAGTGGCGGTTCGCTAGCCTTTTTCGCATATTTCATGTTTTTATTGCTCTTGATTGACCTCCAAACAGTAGTGTAAGAACATCCCAGTTTCAATTCTTTTGTTACTTTTCGTACTGATGATTTTCCATTTACACATATCTGAATAATTCTCCTGCGGGTACGTGAATCGAGCTTTGGCTTAGGTCCTCGCTTTTGAATGGCAGTTGATTTTCTATTTAACTGCTTCACATAATTTTCCACAGCACGTTTTGAACGTTTTATGAGGGCTGCAATATTTCTCAAATACTTTTTTTCGTTGTAATAAACTCTTATTTGGCCTTTTTCAAGATCTGATAAACATTTACCTTAGCCATATTTCTTCGGCAAAAAATTAAGTACTAAAGTGGGAGTTTTCAATATAAGCTTTTTAAGTTATTAAAACAACTGGTAGTAAATGAAAATGAGCAATAATACATATTTAACTTGAATTTATATACCATCTCATCTAGCTGTCCCTAAAAATTTGAAACACAAATTTGCCATTTTTGTTTCTATTTTCTTCTTTTATTAGCATTGATATTTATTTAATTATTTTAGATTTTTTTATTATATTTAATTTTTCGTGTTTTTCAAAGAAGTTTTTACAGATATTAGGCAAATATTATTCCGATTTTATGTTTTTATATGGTGTCCCTAAAAATTTGAAGCACACCTTATTATCCCCACATTGTGAAAGACCAATTAAAAAAAAACTATATATATATTTTAAACCCTTTAGTAGGTTCCCCTTCATACCACCAATGGATATCAATTCGTCACTTTCAACTCTCTTATTAGCATTGGCGACTTGGCATCAATTGGAAATATGAAAATCACTGATAAATGGTTTTAACTAAATATATTTTTTGATTACATATATTTTTTCTCTATGATTTACGATTTGATTTTGTATTAATACTTTTAATTTATTTAGAAGGAAAATGATAAATGCGTTGACTCAGATATACTGGAGTGGAAGGGAATGTATTTTTGCTGTGCTTACTACTAACCGAATTACTGGTATACAGCAACCATTTGAGATTGTAATATCTTTTCATTTCCTGTAAAACATGATCTTTTCATTTAAAATCAGAATACATTATCTTATACATTTGATTTTACAACAGTTTGAAACTAATATCTGTCCTAGTAATCAAAAGTATTTTTGGTTTCTATTTTAAAATAATATCATAAAAATAATTTCTTTTTAAATTAAATAATCCTACATGTAATGCTTTTGTTTAAGCTTCAAAAGATTTAACATTGTTTAGAATAATTAAGATATTTGAAAAGACTTGAAAATTTTAGAACCAAAGAAAAAAGTTTGATACACTACGGGCAGAAATGTATATTAAAGAAAAGAATATGAAAGCCCGCAAGAATGAACATTGTAAGCCTCTGTTTGATTGGCGTAATGCAATAATAAAATTGTTCAATAGAGTAAGACCATAACTTGAGATGCTGCAAAAAGAATGAGTTGTCAAAATATTTTGACATGTTTACATTCTCCGAGCAATGATGGGTTGTGTCTGCGGATATTTCGCGTTTTAAAATTCCGTCGTGGAAGAATATCTTGACATGTATAAATAATACGTTCTTGATATTTGGAAGTACAATGCAAATACATTTTGAAAACTCATTTCTAACTTAAAATTGGAATATTCTTGATATAAGTGAAGTTAGAAATATATTAGTAGAATATGAAGTTTGCTTGTGTTTTCTACGAAAACTTTTCATTAATATTCTTTTTTAAAGGTAAATATCTACATTAATTAATAATAATGGGATAGATGTAGATAATAATGATAAATATTTACATTAATTAATTAATAATAAGGGGATAAATGTAGATAATAAAGGGAAATATCTACATTAATTAATAATAATGGGATAGACGTAGATAAATATTTATATTAATTAATTAATAATAATGGGATAAATGTAGATAAAAAAGGTAAATATCTACATTAATTGATAATAATGGGATATATGTAGATAATAAAGATAAATATTTACATTAATTAATTAGTAATAATGGAATAAATGTAGATAATAAAGGTAAATATCTACATTAATTAGTAATAATGAGATAGATGCATATAAAAAAATTAATTATCCACATTATAGCATTGTATCAGAGTAGCTGTTTTCAACTCTATTACTATAGCTAAGTACAAACCAATTCCATTTGGAACCAAATGGGTTTCGGTACATGGAGAATGGTCGATTAATTAAGTTGTGCCTACTTAGATATTTTACCGTTATCTGAAAACATTTTAAAAACGCGAGATTAGGGATAGAGTACTTTTACTATTACTTCAAAATGAGACGAAACCCTTTCTGCTTTTGAGCAATGAATGCAGTTCAGTTCATTTTAGAAGAAATGATTTCATTGATTGTATGTTTTTTCATATGCAATGCTCAGTTTGATTTACTTTATTAACATCCAGTTAATATCTGTAAACATTCCGTTTAAAAATGATATAAGCACTGTTTTGAGATGGATCTCATAAATCTAAACCGCGGTTAGATGACGAAGATAGTATTTGAGCTGGCACCCGTTTTCAAATTTCTCGCCATATTAATGTTTTTTGGACGTATTTAACATTTACCTAACCCATTTACATGACATTATTTCTGTGTAATCGGGTTCAGAACTTGTAACCTTTTTGTCTCCAGACATTACCACCAGGTATTCGCGACTTTCTTCAGAAATGGAAACAATTGATCTGCTTTTCAATTAACATAAGTAATTTTCTAGTTTGAAAAGATGAGCTCCTAGGACGCTCAAAACTTTTATTACCACTTCCCAGATTATTCAATAGAGGAATAGATATATTTATGTTTTAAAGAAATTCGAATAAGATGCTAATGGAAGAATATCCGATTCCAAATTCCAATTCCGATTCCAATTCAGTATTTAGCATTTTGAAAATGTGTCTCAAGTATGATATTATTTTGAGATTGATAAGATATTTATTTTGTTGTTACTCCCTTAAAAAGCAGATAATTTAGAAATATAATTCAAACTTCAGGATACAAGAATTCGAGTTTCTCTTCACATTGGAGCAAAATAATAGGATTATGATGCACGGATATTTAATGAGGGTTCAAATGAATCCTAGATGCAAGGGGACATAGCAGAGGGATCTGATGCAGTGGTTAGTAGTAGTAGTCACACAAGCTTGCGTATTGGGAAGAAATTGACTAAACTTTCAGGACTTTTCTTTTCTTAAGAGGTTAAATACCTAGGACGTTCAAAACTTTTATTAACATTTACCGGATTATATATATATATTTCAAGGAGTTAAAAATGAAATGTTAATTGATGAATATATATTTCCAAATTCTCGGATTGAGTTTTTAGAATTGTCAACATGTGTCTCGAATATGATATTATATTGAGATTGATAAGATGCTTATATCTGTTGTTACTCCCTTCTATAGAAGATAATTTAGAAATTTAATTGAAACGTCAGGATATAAGAATTCGAGTTTCTCTTCAAATTGCAGCATAGTAAGAAGAATGTGATGGACGGATAGATGATGAAGGTTAAAATGAATCTGAGATGCAGAGAGGACACAACAGATGACACACACACAGAGATATGCATGGTGGTTAGTGGTCATACTGGTTAGCATTTGGCGAAGAAGTTCACTAAAAATTTCAAGAGAATTCATCCATGTTGATTTTATTCTTACAATTGATGAATAAATTTACTCTTTACTTAATGAATAAATTGACACAATCTTCTCTTTATTAAAGAAACAAACGCGTTTTGTACATAAATCAATAAAATTCTTCAATCAAAAATTGATCGTTTATATAGATTTGAATGTAAAAATAATAGTTTATCTTTTATTTTTGTAATTAGAACGAAAGTATTTTTTTAAATATAGGACAATATTTAATAGATAAAATGATATCTTCTTAAATCAATTGAATACAGATTTCTTTCTTAATGTTCTTTATTACATAACTTTAAAATTAAATTTAATTCAAGGTTTATTCTAAAATTAAAATATTCAATGTAATTAATTTGAAAAAAAAAGTAGCAGTGAAGATTCAAAGAAAAGATCGAGAAGAATTAAAAAAAACCAGCAAAAAAGTGGGTTTTAGGTATTGAAGAGAAAAAAAAAAACACATCATTAATAGAAGACAAAAAGTCGGTTAAAATCCATAAAACACTCAAATCTTTTCTAAGCAAAGAAAGAGCTATTTCTTGTAAAGTTTTTTTTCTATCATTGGCCGTGAGAACTTCTTTCGCGAGGAACAAGTTTTAGCAAAATAGAAAAAGTGGATAAAAAAGAATCGCCGAGAAAAATATTTTTGTTCCAAGAAAGGATAGAAAATCTAATTCTTTTTCACTAGTTCTTCAGATGTAGATCGTATTTGTAATTTTACGTTTCATATATTTTTCCTGAACGAAAGACTTTTCAAATATTTTCTCTTATTTCATTTAAAAATTCCGTCCTTTTATCTGAGTTCAAAATTCCAATAGTCGGATTTCATTTTAAGATTTTTCTTTCTCTTTTATTTGACAATGAGTATTACAACTCTTTCACTTAATTTTGTAGCACTTTTGAATATCAGTATTCCTTTGTTTACTTGATAACGAAAGATTTTGTAATATGCAATGATATATATATATATACCGTGTATTTTGCATGAGTAAAAAAAGAATGAGACGCTCTTAGTATGGAGGTTGGTTCTGTAGTGAATAGCTTATAAGCCAGTTAAAAACTACGCTGCACGAGTAATTGCCTTTGTATCGTGGTCATGTTACTGGACTGCGAACGACAAGGTTCAAGTTCTATCCTCACGCATCACAATTCGCCACAGTTCTATACAGTCGGATGGCTACTCTTTAACAATGACGGGGGAAGTGCCTCTCACGGGAGAGGTTGTACCGTGGCCGGGGATGGGCCTTAGAGCTCAACTGCAGTTCCTGTAGCTGTTGTCGTCGTGATCCGGTCATTTAGATTTTTTCGTGTACCTAACGGGGGGGGTCGGAGTTGTCAACATATGTTATAGCGATATGTTGTCTCTTTATGTTTCTAGTATTTACAAATGTTATTTTTGTATATATTTTGATCTGCTTCCATAATTTTTGCTCAATATTTTCCGTATTTTTCGCTCAATAAAATAATGCATTTTTATATCCAACAGTTAGATATTTTTTCTTCTTAGATCCATTAAACGATTTGCGTAACTGCATCCTTTTTGTAATTATAATTTATAATATTTTTTACCATTCACTACTATAAATTGTTTTGCTTAGATCTTTAATGGTTTGAACAAAAATGGGCAGGCAACAGATTAAGAATTGCAAAACCTTCAAGAAATGCGGAAGATATTCTGCTGTGGCACATCGAAGTGTCTTCCACATTTCCGCTTAGAAGAAAGAAGTGATCATCCTTTATTTTTAACTTTTTTAATTCGACATTTTAGATATATTATACTAAATCTATGAAAAATGTCAAACCTCCACTTTCTCTCATATTAAAACAAAATGATGCGATATGTTTCATAGTTTGTTATGGATTTCATGGGGTTTTGTTATCTTCTTTCCAATAACATACTTTAAAAACTGATACGGATATTTGATACATATTTGCAGTGTTATTGCCATGGTTGTATGTTACATTCATTTGTATCAATATTTCTTTTTTCATAAACAGGATAAAAATAGGAGCAACTTATACATTTTCTAACAGATAAAGGCTGGAATGATGACTATGAAACCCTCTTGCGAGCTTGCTGACAAATGTGCTTTTTTCCTTCTTCTCCGCATAAAAACTATGGACTTGGAATATACGCTCATAACTCCAAAAGTGCTCATATTTTTATTTTCAGAGTCTCGAATATGAAAGCTTTGTGCTAAGTATCATATTAAAAAAACAATTATGCATTTTAGGTATTTTACTTTTAGACCAATTGAAACCAGAATTTGATACATAATTACAATTTCAGTGACACAATATCATACCGAATTTCATTTATCTCAGTTATTGCGTTTTTGCCTCATCAGATGGGTCGTTTATGGATCTTCAACGGGCTATCAAGTAAGGCTAATTCACACAAGTTCTTTTATGAGAACAATGCTCACTTATACGTCACACATCAAATTCTCAATGGCCTGAATAGAAATAACATCCAATCATGGACTACGGAATTATTTTGAAATATGTGCTTTCTTTGAAAGACATTTGAACAGGCTTATGCAAACACATCTCGTATATACAAGGATTAAAGGAGGCTTCTGAATATTTAGAAATATATTTACTTTCCTTTCACATTTATATATTATATCATTTCGTATAGGATGGATAAATGTGATTTTTTGCCTGGGTATAATTAGATCACTTTTATGGCGTTGGTATGACAAAAAGTAGTTTGGATTAAGACAAATAATTAACAGCTTCGTCAGTAATGTTTCGTATTTTATTTTTACGTAAATTTATCCTTAAAAATAATCTTTACTGAAATAACAATATTTTCTGTATAATATCATTTGTTACGTATGTTTATCATTTGCATCTTTATTTCGTATCTACCAATTCTGCCATTTCCACATGCACTTATATGATACATTTAAGCTGTAGCAGTTTCACTTGTGGTAAATACAGAAAGAAATTTAGATGATATAAGAAAAAGAAAATAAAATCAAAATCCTTTTTGTAAATTAAAGTACTAATTCAATCATTAATGCTTGAATATTCATCAAGGTCATGTGTAGTTCCTTACTTTTTCATATAAATGTCTGAGGCATATGAAAACCTATACATAACTCTAAAAAATAACATTCTGAACTCCTGATCTATATAATATAAATCCTGATTTATATAACATTTCAAATAATTCTTTAAAAAATTGTTAAATTATTTAAAGCCTTAAATTAACTAAAAATTCAAAATTTTGTAAAATCAACTGGATTGTTTAAGGGCAAGTTGTATAATTATATATCATTAATGGAGGAAAAATTCTGGCTTTTATCTGTGATATTTACATCGAGGAAGACAACACGGATATATAATGAGAAGGTGCCGGATAAGTAATCTTCTTGTTCCTTCTGCAGATATAGCAATGGCGTGGAGTTGAGTTACCTTCACTCTGATGACAGAACGTACCTCCAATGGGAGGAATTGAGCTTTAGTCAATGATGGTGTATACGATTTCACAATAAATTTCCGCCTGTGCTGTTATTATGACAGATTTTTTAGATCCCTAGGTCATTCAGATTCTCTAGATCTCAAGCCTTGGTATCTAAAGAATATCTTGGTAGTTTGTGATATATACTCAAGTTAGAAAAATCTTGTACAATTGTAATATATAAAAATGAATGTTTGTTTGTTCGTATTTTATGCGCTGCCGTGCTGTTTATCCGATTGCGGCAAAACTTTCCCAACTTATTGCTTACACTTGCACAAAAGTTATAGGCTTAGTACAAATAATATATCTAATACATAAAAATGAATGTTTGCTTTTTTCATGCACTGCCGTACTCTTTATCCAATTGGGATAAAACTTTGCCAAATTATTGCTTACACTTGCACAAAAGTTATAGGCATAGTACAATTATTATATCTAATACATAAAAATGAATGTTTGCTTTTTTCATGCACTGCCGTACTCTTTATCCAATTGGGATAAAACTTTCCCAACTTATTGCTTACACTTGCACAAAAGTTATAGGCATAGTACAATTATTATATCTAATACATAAAAATGAATGTTTGCTTTTTTCATGCACTGCCGTACTCTTTATCCAATTGGGATAAAACTTTCCCAACTTATTGCTTACACTTGCACAAAAGTTATAGGCATAGTACAATTATTATATCTAATACATAAAAATGAATGTTTGCTTTTTTCATGCACTGCCGTACTCTTTATCCAATTGGGATAAAACTTTCCCAACTTATTGCTTACACTTTCACAAAAGTTATAGGCATAGTACAATTATTATATCTAATACATAAAAATGAATGTTTGCTTTTTTCATGCACTGCCGTACTCTTTATCCAATTGGGATAAAACTTTCCCAACTTATTGCTTACACTTGCACAAAAGTTATAGGCATAGTACAATTATTATATCTAATACATAAAAATGAATGTTTGCTTTTTTCATGCACTGCCGTACTCTTTATCCAATTGGGATAAAACTTTGCCAAATTATTGCTTGCAATTTCGCGAAGGTTATAAGCATAGTACAATTATTAGCATTTATTTTGGACACAATAAAATTTATGAACAAATCATTTCATACGTTTCTATTATTCAACACTATTTTATAATTGATAATAGACAAATAGTAAACGGCAAAAGGCACATGTTATTTGGAGTTAATTGCACATATATCAAATAAAATAAAATTATTATCATCAATGCTAATCAATGTGAGTGAAATGATTTTTTTTCTGAATAAACATCTACATAAGATATTGTTAATCAGCGTACAAAATATTTTGGCTTCTTCGAGTCACGTATATTATTCAAAGTTTATCTCTCACATACAAAATAGAATTATTATTATCGATGCCGATCAAGTTAAGTTATATATATAATGGAAATTTTCCAATGCAAGCAGTAATTTTTCTATTTATTCAGTGATTCGGCAAACGATATTTCGGTTATATATCAGTATATCGTGTTAATTGCTTCTTCAAAAAATATTCCTCCCAAACGTTCGTCACTTGGTAGATCTACCAGGGCATTACGTAGAAATGAGCGAATTCGAGGCTCTCAAATAAATGAGAAACACCAAGCAAGCAATGAAGCAGATCATTTAAGAAATACAAATTCACATGCTTCAGAATCTCATGATCAACATGCAGCAGGAATTGAAAAATAATGTTTATGTGCTACCCGATGACAGGCATCAGAATCAGAAGACCAACATGAGGCAAGAAGCAAGCCAACTGCTCTTAAAGGAAGGCTAATTCCATGCAAGTGCTGATTCCCGAATTCTCATTTTTCCCATCGACATGGCCGCTGGTGTGGCGTGGTGTGGAGACGGGGATGCCAGCTCAGGTTCTGTCCTCGTCATCTGACAGCGGTTCAAAATTACGGGGTCCATCCCAAAATAGCCCTAGTGTCGCTTAAAACGGGAAGTTATTATAACTATACTAAACTAAACCCATCGACAGGGCTTTTGGTTTCAAACGACTGCAGTTCCTCATTCGACTCGCATTATTAATGACCATCAACAAGGCGCAAGGTCAATCACTTCAAGTGTGCGGATTGAACCTAGAAAATCCCTGTTTTTCACAAGGCCAGTTGTATGTTGGATGCTCACGAGTCGGACGGCCAAGAAGTTAATTTTTTTCACTGAAGATGGAAAAACAAAAATATTTTCTACCTTAAAGCACATGAATGATAAAGTAAAAAATATATAATAAATATTATTTATACTTCTCCTCCTTATATCATTCAATTTCAATGAATATTATTCTTTCTATCATTCCTAATTAAACAAAACAGCTATTTCAAATTATAAATGATATTTCCAAAATTATCTCTTCTGTGGCAGCTATGCCCTAGGTTCCAGCTAATATATTATGTTATCCTGTAAAATCCCTAATTAAGAAATGAAAAGAACTAAATTATTATTTGTAAATTGATTAAAATGTGATTACTGGTTATTGTTAGCTCTTGAATGACATTTTTCAAAACTTTTTCCGAATGTTACATTTCCTATCTTAACAATCACAGTTTCTTAGAGAAGATTGAAAAATGTAATGTACTGAAATCTCTTGTCTCAAAGTCAATTAAAAGCATAGCGGGGGTTCAAACATTAATTATCTCACAGTAATGAGACTTGTAGCTTTCCATAGCCTGTGGGAGTAAACAATTGAATAATAAATGCCATAATATATTGTAACGCGAAGGCCGGATGATAATTAAGGATCATAACAGTGTATCATTGTGAAAGGCTTCTTGGATTTAATTTAACTCGGATTAAAGTGTGAACGCATATATCATAACTGG